>NC_061894.1:4014133-4322913 GCF_905147765.1 Vanessa atalanta | reverse complement strand
GCAGCACTGGCAATTTTGTTTAACGGCTCACACAGAGAATGTCGGAGCTCTCGGATGTTACTGACATGAGCGACGCGTGTAACGGAGTATGGTCCTTGTGCCTTAATTACACCTGTTCATTCGTCTTTACGTCGAAAACAATACATGTATACACTGCAGTATTATATATTTTTCTCTTCCTTAAAAACTTATGGTGAATGTTTGGTTGATTCTTGAAATAATAAAATTTTATATAATGACGTTAAATTATAATTTATAATATTCTTTCGTTTTCGTAAGTATTCAAAACATTACGTGGAGTAAACGATGTGGTGTTTATTTATTTATTTACTACAACACTATGGATATTTTTATATTTTTACTCTTTAATAAAAAAACAAAACTCGTAAAATTAATGTTAATTGAAATACCGTATACAATTATAATGATTAAAACATGGCTCCGAATGGTCAAAAATAGCTAGACATAAAAATTTCAAAATATATGTAAGTAGATATTGTTTTCTCTAACAGCTAGCTGTTAACAGAACGCGTAAATTTTTATCTGTTCCTATTTGATGCACGCAATTGTGTATAAGAGTATTATATTTTATACAAAACACTTTAATAAACACGACTCATACAGACTTGCTCCTTGCTTCTTATGCAGCCAATAGGGTGGCCAAGCTTCAAAATAAAAAAAGCCTCGCTGGCCGGCCTCGGTATTGAACTAGGCTGGATGTTGAACCCAAAAATCCGAATATATTTCCTAAATTAGTCGTGCTTTCTAAAAGACGGAAATACGTTTTGGCTAGAAACAAATTTTATAACATTCAGCGTTACCTCGCTCAGCGAGCGCTGTGCGCGACTGCGTAACTGTCAGTGCAATGTAAAAAAAGCCTAAAAAAGAGCCAGACAGACCGGACATTTAATTGTTTGGCCGGACACGAGCATTAAAAGCCGAACATGTCCGGCTGGAACTGGACACTTGGTAACCCTAAACTGAACGCTAGTATCTAATATGACAACTTTGTGCCGCGTAGGATGTCTAATTGTCACTTCCTACGATATTAAGGTGGCTTTCGCACTATTATTAACACACTTAAGGGTTTTGTTCATTGTTACAATAAAAAACCAGTTTATTCCAGTTTTAACCGGTTTTTTTTCTAAAATACTGTTAAGTCACTTGTGTTATAAATAATAACAATAACAGTCAAAAGTGCTTTGATTAATGAAGTAATTTAATATGAAAGGTCAAAATTATTCAAACAATAATAAATTAGGGTTTAAATAAAACATGAAACGCGAGCGTAAAGCGCTTTAATTCGTATATCAAAGCTGTCAAATTGAATCGCATATTATGTTGTGGATTAGTCTAGAACTTATGATATCTCACTTAAATCCCGACTCATTTGAATTAATATTAAAACACAAAAACATTGGATTATGAACTCTATTCGACTGTATTAAGATGTTTTGGTTTTGCTTATATGATGTAATATAGTCGTGTTTAATATATCAAGGAAATTGTTGATTTCCTTTACGGGATACTGAAACTTGGTTTGTCACGATTTGATACATATTACCGGCCTTTACTGGGACAGGTCACGGTGTAATAGGTTTTCAATTAAAATTGAGTGATGTATGTTATAAAATACAATTTCACAGTTATTGTAAAGATTTATTGATGAATAAAATAAACGTTATGTTTTATGATTATCTATAAAAAAATATAGCGAAGAAATATACGCCGCCGGGGCGTTTAGCTGAGCGTTTGAAATCAAACTTACGAAAGCATAAATATTTTTTAATAAAAAAAGGCAAATATTTAAAACATTAAAAGGAGCAGGTTACCAATCCCTTACATATGTCAATTTAAATATTTATATATATATAATACATACTAATAGTACTACTTCTACTACTACTAATATACTAATAGTTCTCTTGGCAAATTGAACGCTATTTAAAAAAATGGAAACCATGATTATATTTTAACAGTTTTAAGTTTTACATTTTAAATATAGAGTCCTCAATTTTGGTATATTTTATTTTATTTCAACTTCGTAGTAATAGTTTTTTTTTTTTGTATTCTGAGTGTGTACTAAATATAAATGGTATTATATGTAGTTTTAATCATATGCATATAGGCTTAACTGCATAATTATGCAAATAGAATTGCAAATTTGAATTTTAATCTAATCATAATGGATTCAAGCAAGGGGGATGTATCGATTTTAATGCAATTACAATCAGTCTGGCCCTTGCAGTCAAAGAGATATAACTGCAATAGTGCATTATTGCAAATGACGAATGAACTTAAATAAAATCAAAGGAATATTATTCACTTCTATATGAAAAAGGAACCTTCTCGTTTCTTTATCTATATCTATAGTAATATTATAAATGCGAAAGTAACTCTGTCTGTCTGTCTGTCTGTCTGTCTGTCTGTCTGTCTGTCTGTTGTTCTTTCACGGCCAATGCGCAAACCGAATTATATGAAATTTGGAATGAAGCTAGCTTGAACCCTAGTAAAGACATGGGCTATTATTTTGTACCTAACACCTAATGACCTACCCCATAATCGGGAGCGAAACCGCGGGCGGCGGTTAGTATAAAATAAATATTTATTTGTTGTAAATATTAAATCTACTGTCTTTACTCATCAGTAGAAATCAATTCTTCAATTATTATAAAAGTATAGTAGGTAAAAGCAACTTCCAATAAATGACAAAACTTCTATCTGAGTCTCTTCTCTCGAGGAAAAATTTAGTGTTTCTTCTACCACGATGCTACGGAGAGAATTGATCGGAGAAGTTGATGTTTTCCATCATCTCCGAAAACTAAATAAATTAAATACATATTAAGAGCACATAATGCTTCCTTTATTTACGTACTCCATACCCTGTTCCACTTCGGCTACCGTCTTATCGTCTAGAGACTTACTCAGCATGGCAAAACCTAACTTGTACCTTTGCAGATCATGACGTCACAGGACGGTTCCAACTTATTACGGTTCAATTGAATATTTATTGAAACAGGAATGTATAATTAATCAAGACCAGTTGAATAGAAATATAGAATCTTTACAGTCTGATTATACTTCTCGTTCAATCGACGATTCCGTCCAATTACGTCAAAGGACTGCCCCGAAAATGTTATAAGGGAATTGATAAATTATGCGGACGGACGGCCTTTGAGATCATAGATCATTGTAACATTTGTAGAGGTGAAACAATGGGATAACATCGTTGACCGATAACGATTGAATAATATAATTTGTACAATTTATAAGCTTAGATTTTATTAATTACTTTGTACTGATTTCCGATTGGCTTTTCATGCGTGTAAGGGTCAAGTGTGGGGCATCCTTTATCCCCCCTGTACTCGTGACAGCGCGTATCAAAAATTTAACGATGATCGTTTGATTAGAACATGCTACATTTCGCAATTATAATGTTAGGATTATATTAATAAAGTTGATTATGTTTAGTTACATATAATTTATATTATAGTTAAAGGCATCACATAATAGATAAACAACATGAGTGTTTTTGTCAGTGCAACCAAATGAGGTCAAACTCGGAAGGGCTAAGGGGGTAGGGCAAAAAATAAACCCTCAGTCCACTGTAACGACACCCATGATTTGGGATAGGTTGACTATCGTGACACGGTAAATAATAACACTAGTGTTCCCAATGATTGAATGGTTAGATTTGAAATGTTACTTTTAATGCCCAAGCTCAGTAATAGCTATAAAAAAAACGGTTATCAAATTAGGAAAAGGATACGGAACAGTTATCGTCTTAGCCTATTTATAAAGATTTATGAAGATATTTAATGAGATAGATAGCGTCTTTAAATTTAACATAGTTACAAAAACAAGACTTATTTCTGCTGTACCGTTAAATTTATACAAACAATAAAGAAATTATGCCCATTGTTATATGCCGACATAATCGTATCATAAATTGTTCGTTTTGACGATTTTAAAGTGACTAGTTTTACATCGGCTATAAACAAGGGACTGTCACGTACCATACTCTATTGATATTGGATGTATTAAAATTGATATCCTAAAGCGATAAGTACGGTTACGAGGCATAGAAAGATATTGGGGTTTATAATTATTTGAGAAATTTTTTAAAAAATATTAGATTTTTTTAACAAAATCAGCAAGAGCAGATTGTCTTGTGAATTAAAAATACGATGGAAAATTTTATGCTTATCGAAAGTCCTGGGTAAGCGTTGCTCTTCACGTGCTTAATATCTGTTTTTAATTTATATCATTGTTAAAGTAAATTTAATTAATAATAATAAATCCTATGTCTTTAGTTTCACTGGCCTACACACCCTTAAAACCGGAAATAAACAATTTTTTTATGGCTTAGGTTGGCGGACAAGTATCTGCGCCACCTGATAGTAAGTAGTCACCACCGCCCATAGACAATGGCCCTGTAATAAATATTAACCATTGTCAACCTTGCATCGCTATTTCGTCACCAACCTGGGGAACTAAGATGGTCTGTCCCTTGTGTCTGTAGTTACAATCGCTCATTCTCCCTTCAAACCGGAACACAACAACACTGAGTACTCTTGTTTGGCGGTAGAATATCTGATGAGTGGGTGGCAACCCAAACGGGTTTGCACAAAGCCCTAACTATAATGGCATTCAACATCCCTATATTTGTGGTATTAAACCCCCTAGCTAAACCATTCCAAGCAAGTTGGTGTCCAACAAGCTGTTTGGATTTAAAGAGCGCTCAAATATATTTGAAGACGGCACCAAACCTAAAATAAGCTACCGGATTTTAAGTGCTATGCCACATGCCATAGGTACTATAATGCTATTTCCGATACGTACACTGGCTCACTCACAATCCAAACAAAACACGACAATGCTTCTTGTTCGTTGGTAGTAGCGATTGCTGTTTAGTAGCGGGATTGTGTCGTTTTAATATGGCAATTGTTCTATATTGTATCTTTATGCATTTTATCGCCAGCGAGCTAACATTAAGTTGCGTAACGTTCCGCACGAGATAAGTTATCCTCAGTATCCGGCGCCCACGCAGCGCGCGCCACGTTAGAGCCATTAGCCTTTTATTGGTTCGCCTTTGTATTGAAATCATATTAAGTACTCGATAAATTATGTGTCAAATTTTAATATTTACTTTATCAAATAACCAGTGACATATTTTATATCTTATATAAATTATGTTAAGGAATAAAATCATTTTATTCACACTAAAACATATATATGTGTTAATTGTTTCCCCTGCGTGGATTCACTAGCGTTTGAAGTACCTATTGAGATTATTAGGTTGTAGGTACTATATCTCATTTTCTTGTACCCCTAGAGGCCTCCTAGGTAAAATTATTGTTTAATGAAATTGTTAAAGCTGATAATGCTCTTATTTTAACAGTGATTGGGACATTATCATCAAATAATTAAAAAAAGCATATATAGTGGATAATTGTATAGATAGATAATATGATAGATTTTTCCGCTATATAAAGTAGAAAAATAAAATAATGTACAACGTATAAGTAAATGACTATGGCGTAATTGATATTAAAAAATCCGTGTAAATTAAAGTATTATAAAAAAAAAATAGTTTACATAAGTTTATATAAAACCACATACATAGACAGAGATAGAAAATAGAGGGGTCATAACGCTTTTTCCTAACGTGAATATTTCTTCCAGTTCATATAACTGTGACCAGCGTAAAATGACTTCGCTCCGATAATGATAATATAAAATTTTAGCTTAATAAATATCTCAAATCTCAATAGATAATAGATAAGTAACTTGGATGTAATTATTTACATCGCCGCCTAACTGCGCGTACCCGTGTTTCATAAGCAGACAGATTCGATCGTAATCTCATAACGAGACGAGACGATTCGGCAACAGCAACTATACCTACTTGAGATTAGCCAACTGCCTTGTTTGGCTTAAGGCTAACTTTGCTGCAGATTCTTTATATTCTGTTTTTCGAGGAATTCTCTAAAGTAGCTCGGAGTTAGATATAGAGAACTCCCCACTTTCATTTTCAAAAATCTACATCTCGTGACTAATATCTGCAGCCAACTTAGTACGTAATATACCCATATATACTAATATTATAAAGAGGGAAAAATTGACTGTATGTACGTTGAATGTACAGGGTAATCTTCGAAAATTACCCTTAAATATCATACCTATAATTGTAGCCGTGCGAAGCCTCGGATCGCTAGTACAAAAGATATTGATGAACATATTTGTGGCAAAAATTTGCTTAGAACTTCTGCGATCGTTCACCTCGAAAGGTCGTTACATCTGAATCTCTACTTCCACTGTGTAATGGGAAAGTTCAGACGTCAATTGTAATTCGTCTCTGTGTGCGTTAATCTTTGCGATGTCGTTAAATGTCGCTTAGAAGTTGCAGGAAACATCAAAAGATAAAGCAGTGTTTCACAAACTTTCCGCTATCTCAACTTCGTAATGCACGTAAGACTTTATGTCTTATATTTTGTACTTCCTTAAAATGTCAACACGATGACTTCGTACAAAACAATGCGACTTAAATATTTAACAAGTTTGTGACAAATGAAAATGTTTATAGCATCTGCATTCATTCATCAACTCATTCACTCGTAGTTGTCGTGTTCATCTGGTTATCGGGTTATAATTTTGCTTAAATAAATAAAGTAGGTTAGTTCTGGTTATATTAACGTCTATTCAATTGATTTGTCAAGACAGTCGTGCGGAGTCGTCATACACACTGGCTCGTTAAGAAAACATTTTTAGAACATTGATGCATCGCTAACTGGATCGCTATTATACTATCTGTACTGAGTTGTCGTACGCTGGTTCACTCGTATTAAAACCTATTAAATATCTTTTATATTAAAATGACGAATGCCTGGACAATTTTCACTTAGGATATCGATTAGGAAACGCGAGATTTGACATCAAAACGAGTACATGTTGCATGTGTTCGCTCGCTTGTGTGTCCGGTAAGGGGGGGGGGGGGGGGGGTAGAGGCGTGTGCGGCTGAGTAGTTGAGACGTGAAAGCGTAATAAACAAACTCACTTTAGCATTTATAATATTAGTTAGTACAGACATTGTAGGCAATAAATAAATAGTTACCGCTTAATAAATTAATAGTCAAATGTTACGCAAAACATCTAATAAACATAAATATACGCAGGTCTTTCACAAATTTAACTCTTATCTTTACAAATGGTATACGAGAGATTTATTTATACTTCATTAAAATGTTAGTAACGTGTTAATGTCGGGCTCAGCTGATAAATAGGTTGTGTCCTTTAAGTAAAGGCTTTACGTCAATATTGCGTATTTCAACTTTAAACGAGTAACTCTGGAACATAAAGATGTAAGCCAATTGGAAAGGCATCTCGTTACAAAATCGTGAGAACGCGGAATATGTTGTTTGCGTTCAGAAATTGTCAGGTGTTGACAATTAAACGATTTTTGATCTTGTAACTGTAAAGTTGCTGATACACGTACGAACTTTATATAGGCGGTTTTAATGATCGTGAATTTAATCAGTTCGATGTCGGTGACACACGCGAAGCTTGCTCACATGGTATTGAGATGTCGTAGATAAAAGGAGCTTTGTGTTATTAAGGAGTTACAGCACATCATGTTGTGAAAAAGGTTTTGAGAATGGATGTGGATGGATGTAGCGGTAGGGGACGACCCAAGAAACGATGGATGGATTGTGTGAAAGACGATATGGTTAGAAGGAATGTTACTTGTGAGATGACGTTCGACAGAGAAGTATGGAAGAACAAGACATGCTGCGCCGACCCCAAGTAAAATTGGGATATAGGCAGGAGGATGATGATATACATACATACATATATATTATGATAATAAAAAAAATTAACCTCATGAGATGTCGAAATTAAAGCTACATTACAACTGTTTATAAACATAAATAATGACGAATATTGTCGTAACGCCATCACAAACCTACGCGTATTGCGAAATTCAAGTTTTCAACAATTGTATTTGTGGCCGTTTTAAAAAAAAACATATGGCCTCGGTTTGGAGACGAGTGTAGGCGTCGTCCTTAAAAAGAAATGCTGTCCGGCTCGAAGGACCAGTTACACATATTGACAATGGTTGTGTTTTAGTTCGATCATTTGACAATAATGTTTATTTTACGTATAATTATTATAATAGTATATGTAATTGTTAAAATAATGTTTAAAACATTCTTGTCAATAATCTGCTTTAGATTTCGATGTTGAAAAACGAGTAACTACTGAGTTTCTTGCCGGTTCTTCTCGGTAGAATGTACATTCCGAACGGGTGGTAGCTTTACTTTAAATAGTTTGTTAAATGACGATTCAAAAGCCTACTCGAATAAAGTATATTTTGATTTTAGCTTTAAATAATTTTGGTAAATAAAATACATGACTGACTTAAGTTAAACACATCACTTACAATAATTTATACAGTAATTAGAATGCTGCTAGGCAAACGTCTTCTCCTTTTTAAGAGTAGTACCAAGCTGTAAACGTCCTACTGCTGGGCTAAAACCTTCTCTCAGATTAAGAAGGTTTGAGCTGCTAAGCTTATTCGTCGTTACACGCGTGGCTGATTTGCATCCAACATATACCTCATGGTGTTTTTCACGTCTGCCGAGATATATACGTAACTTGTAGGTAATAAGTTAGAATTACGAGTTTGAGCCGTCGTTTAAGACCAATTTTTATAATGATAAAATTTGATAAACAAAAACTGTATTTATATTAGATTTCGTTAAAAGAATATCACATATATATGACGACAGCGCACAAAGCACAGACGTTAGCACAGATAAAGAGAGAGTATGGATAGAGAAAAGAAGTTTAAAAATAAACGATGCAATACATGGGCTAAAAATAGTATGTAAAACTCATCGAATGTTCGCAACGACTGGCACATCGCAAACGGCTGCGGGTAGACGAGTAACAAAAGCGATCGTCGCCCGATTCGCTGCATACTACGTGTTACGCCCGAGTATGCTTGTGAATTAAATTAAATTATTATTAGTGTTCAGTGCAATTATGTTGTTATGTGGTATGTCTGTTATGTTGCATGTGTATTATAAATGTTGAAATAAATATATAATAAAAAAAAAACTATCGAGATGGGACAGCGGTTAGATATACGTTGATCTAAACCGGTCCAGTTCCATTCATTATATATTTTTGCTAATAAATCATTTCGTATTCGATGAGTCTTGAACCTGCCAGACAAACTATCGCTTGATAGATGACTAGATACACAATAACCTATGCTAAAATAAATATTACCAAATTAGGTACGCTTAGTATTATGTACTATTTTATGTATTGTGTCGTTTTAATGAGATGTTCTAAATTAAAAAAAACTGTCGTTGGAATTCGATATTAATCCGTATTAAACGAAAGATATTTTTTCTACTTGAATATTATATACCTTCTTTCAGAGACAATCGGCACAGAGCCCTACCTAAAATAATTTATAAAGAATGCAACTGACAGTCACAAATTTGATATCATCGTGAAAGGTGACGTCACTTTCTTGACCACGTCACTCAGTTTTCGTTCTACAATAATCTATAAAATTTCAGTTATATGTATTAAATATCATTTTAATCGATCAAATAGTCAAAATTATTTATCTCGAACAGATGCATTTTTATACATAAGATAACATCAAAGGTTAATCAGTCAATGAAATTATTTCTGTTAAAAAAAATTTCGTCCGGGTATTATTTATATCTTAATATCGTTAAGTAAATTAACAATATAACTGTGAAATTAACATTAAAATTCGCGCCGGGCTTAAGTTACGTTCAATGTACCGAGTTATGTATTATACGTGTTAACTTGCAACTTTGTAATAATTATAAGTTGCGCTCCTTATGTTCTTGTGTAATCTTACTTCTTTGTGCTTTTTTTTTGACATGCTTGAAATTGCATTAAGATTTTTTTGATACTTAAATATGACATATTTTTCGAATTTGTTCCCATCTTACAAAAGTTGTGTTAGGCCCAAGATAAATGTTTTATGTTATTTTTTGTTTTAGTTATAATTATATATAATTTTATTTTAATAATAGTTACTTTATGATAGACTAGACAAACATGCAGAATTTCTCGCGCTAAATTTGTAAAACTTTACGTATAGCACACAAACCGTCAACCTCCTTTTACGCCCTCGAGGGGTGAATTATAAGCTTATGTCCTTCCCCAAACCATCTCCATACCAAATTCCATCTAAATCAGTTCAGCAATTTAAACGTGAACAGGTAACATACAGAGTTGCTTTCTCATTCATTAGTTTGTAACAGATTATGTCAAATCAAAATATAATTAATTCAAACAATTTTTGAACCGACACGTTACAAGATCAAAGCGGTAATTTTAAGTTACCGCCGTTTCACAATGCAGATTCTATCGAGAAAAACCGGCAAGACACTCATTTTAATAATAGTGCTTTGTTTTAATTGTGCGCAATCTATTTTTTGTTCAAGCTGGTCACTGAAAAACTTTTAAGTAGTCGTATCGTTGATATTTATTACACGAGTAACCTTGGGGCAAGATTCTAGTTCATTAAAAAGACATACCGAAGTTTTCTTTTATCTTTTTTTTATATAAATTAGTACCGTCTCGTGGTATTGCGACTTCTCACAATAATTATTAAAATATCCTTTAAAAAGGTATTATGAGACAATTTAAGTTTGTATTTTATTAAGTTTGTCTCTGTGTATTAAATATAATATAATTCTTTTTAAATATATATTTTAATTGTTGTCGCTCATTTATAAGAAAATTAAATGCATCGCCAGACTATTTCGAAGACACGTAAGAAAAAGATTTAACAATTTCTCACGCGATTTCTATTCTAGATTTATGGGATTCGTAATAACAATAAAATGATAGCCCGGGTCACTGACCCACCGTAGTAATAGTCGATAAAGTGTTTAGTTTATTGGCTAGGTCTGCACAACAGATGTTTACACTGGCGCGTATAGTTTTTAATAAAATTGCCGCTCTGGCTGCGCGCCAGCCGATGCAATCGCCAATATGGTGTTCGCCTGAACGTTGGAAGGACCCATCGCTTTATATGCCATATCTATGCTACTTGTACAACACGTAAATTAATCTTAAATTAAACTTCGAATAATAATAATCTCCTCATTGTTAAATGAATAATTTATAAACAAGTTTTTTTTTTTATTATTTCTTATCTTCACTATATATTTAAAAGCTTTCTTACAGTACAGTATACTATAAGTATATGCTAAAAATAAAAAATATATCTGTAAGTTAAAAATTTGGTCGCCCAACGTGGGGCTCGAACCCACGACCCTGAGATTAAGAGTCTCATGCTCTACCGACTGAGCTAGCCGGGCTTATGATCGTTTGATGAAATTGTTCATTAGTATACAATATTTGTTTTCGCTGTAAATAAATATAAATAACACGTAGATAATTACAGATATACGTTACAGTAAATAAATTATTAAAGCAACGCCTACGGTTACTCGCGAGTATTATATATTGTATTTAAACAGTGGGTTGTTGAACTTTCCACGACTATTGCCAATTCATCTATAAAACGTCTAACAATTTGTTTTCTACTATTGATAAACAAACAATGGTTGACTTAGGGCAATCGTAACGACATTTTGAGTGCCTTTTGTTTTGTCAATTCTATGCAAAGTATTTTGATCGCAGATCGAAGTTACGTAGACAAGAAAATATTATTTTACAATAAATTATATATTTTTATAAATATATAATAAAGTACCTTTAACAACATATAAATTATTAAATATTTTTCTAACAATATTTGAGAAAAATACTCACATGGTTACATAAAGTCCAATCTATAGTGCGCTGAAATAACTCCCTTGGATATTATTTAATGAAGTGGGTATTCTTACATTTGTTTCACAGTACGTTAACGGCTACATTATATATATTTACAATAATATCACTTTTTGAAAGAAACTGTAATAATCAATGTATTGACACGATGTGGAAAAGTAAACTAATAACACCTACTTTCCGGCTTCGCGAAAATTAATACATCTTTCCTGGGGCACGGTATTCGTTTCTATAATAAGAATCCACAGTTAGGTTCAACTATACAAGGTACATTTATAAATAAGGCGTATTACTCAATACAAGATTATATAAATGATAAAAAAGCGTGGTCTTAGACTTTATCGATTTCTAGGTAGGATAAATTTCACTTCACTGGTCATACTCTGTAATTAAAATGGTGGGAATGAGTAAGTACTGAGTTTCTTGCTATTTCTTCTCGATTCAGAATCTACTTTCCGGACCGGTGGTACCTTAACATTTAATTCAACACTGTAACTTTATTCAAAAGTATTACAACGGGAATGTAATTACAGATACATATTTATAATGGATTTATTTACAGTTCATTTGAAGCGACACATACCTACACAAGACGAAGAGAAAGGAATGCTTGCGTAGATTCCATGCTCGAATAAGCGCGCGAATATACTACAATACCCGTTGATTTATCCATCAATGTAGTGCATATGCTCGCGCAGACGCGTTTCTGCGTTTCCTTTTGCACCTCTATCCGCTTTCGCCTTCCATGCTCTCGAGATTCAGTTGCTTAGTTTATTAATTTCAGATTTTGTTTGATGTATGCAATGTTGTTAATTAATTAGCAATGAATACTGCGCTGTGCTTCGTCAAATGTACAACGTATTTTTATGATTCGAAAAATCCGTCCTCAGTCAAATTCAAAACAAAAAAACTCGAATTACTCTCGGGTATTCTTTTGAAATAGTTGCCTACATAATTTAATATCTTGCATCGTAATAATATGTAGACGCTTTTTAAGGGCGAAAAAGTTTAATCATTTCCGACAAAAGGTTCGATTGTTGAAATGTTGGTAAGTACTTGGTGGTAGGGCTTTGTGCAAGCCCGTCTGGGTAGGTATCACCCACTCATCAAATATTCTACCGCCAAATAACAGTACACTGTATTGTTGTGTTCCGGTTAGAAGGGTGAGTGAGTGTAATCACAGGCACAAGGGACATAACATCTTAGTTCCCAAAGTTGATGGCGCATAGGTGATGTAAGGAATGGTTAATATTTCTTACAGCGCTTTTGTCTATGGGCGGTGGTGATCACTTACCATAAGGTGGCCCATATGCTCGTCCGCCATCCAATGCGATAAAAAAAAATGTTATCGAACAATGCAAATATTTCGATTATATTCTCTAGTCGTTTTCATGTATTAGTTAAGGCCTAAATGTATATTAATAAATCAAATAAACCGTAGTCTATAGTAAATTATCGTTTAAAATAACACTGTCCGCCCACTGCGTTGTTTATATCGAGTTTACAAGAGTAACATCTGTAAGTATTTAGAATTGTTAGCATAAATTTCACTTGGTGACTTTTATGCATAATATATTTTTTTTCTTATTTGAATATGACAAAGGCACAAACTTATACGGTTTAAAATTAAAAATAATTACTGTAAAAGTCATGACCGCGTGAAATGGTGGGAAGAACGCCAGCGGTATTTATTCGTTTTTTTAAGTTGCCAAATAAACTGCGAGTTTATTTTGACGTGAAGATTGTCTCTTATCTATGTATGTTTTTTCATGGTTTAAAATATATTTTATACATTTTGAAGGATACACTTATGATTTTACTTTGCCTAGTTCCATTAAATTCCATAGATAAACATACTTATGATAAACAAAACAATATTTACAAGAATTGAGGTCTTTGATATTAATAAATATAATTGCTCACATCGCCGTCGCCGGATACAAATTTATTAAATACAAAAAAAAATTTATTATACCTTTAAATGTGTCAGTTGTGGGGGTACGAAGGTCTAAGACAGATTTTATCTGAGTTTCATTCTAGTGTTCTTGACAGCCGTTCATTCTGGGAAAGACAATTGTAAAAATAGAGAGAATATACTGCCTTTGAGTTTTCCAGAATTGTTATTGTTTGATATTTTATGAGAATTGAACACTCATAAGTGAATCGCAATCAGTTTTAAATTATGGTATTATATTCACAACATATATGTGTATCATTAATATATCTGCGTAATTTCATAGCCGATATTAATTGATATCGATCGAGAATATTAAATAACTCGATGAAAATCTGGCTTCACTCGGGTGAAATAAATAAAACTAAACAAATACTTTCCATATATATTTTTTTTAAAACGTTGTGATTACATTCATTTAAATTTTATATTTAAGTTTGACGCAGTGCTCTGAACGCACCCGTAAACGTCAAACATGGCCGCCCGTGGAACTGTCATGTCATTGAATTTCATGGATTTAATATCGAAATATCTCGATTAAACTAAGTTTGCGGATATATATTGTCAACTAATAATCTTTTTTTTTTTTTAACGATCGGTAATGGTGGATAAACCTGTACGAAATTATTAATATAGAAGATATAATAATTTGTTTAATTTTGCCGCGACATAAACAAATTTTAAAATTTTAATTAATTTACATCTGACGTAGTTGCACAGCGTTTATCGATCATTTTGGAAGTAAAGCATTGGTTCTTTATAATGCCTTGTATTTTCAACAGTAGTAGAAATATTACTAATGAAACCAGCCTACCTTTCTGTCATAATGAAAATGACTTATGTTCGTGTGATGGTATTTAACCTTACATGAATTAAACGACTGTTCTGATACGCCCATATATAGTTAATACGTTTGACGACGATTGATATGATATCAGTGTTTCTTAATTAATTTATTTTATTGACACATAAATATTTATTTATTATCAATGTATTATTTATGTATGAACTTATGAATACATACGACACGAGAGGTAATGAAATGTAACCTTCGGTAAGTCACTGTAGTAGTAATTTCCGGCTAATCCTATCTCTTAACATTAAAGAAATACTCTGTTGGGATCCATTGATAACTTTAGAGCTTATCCAAAAACGCTACTACCAAATGCTTCGGTGGATACAAGAATGTTTGAAAATGAAAAAAGAAGATTGGAAATTAGGAATGGAATCAAAATGGCGCCATCAAACACTAGGCTATGTGCCCCTGTAATTGGAGGCCTTTAAATTATGCATCTAATAGCATTATTTGTAGCTGAATATTTGCACCGAAAAAAACTTTTTTCAAATCTCACTATAGCTGTATCTCTTAATTTTTTATAGTATAGACGGTATAGGTAGGTAGTATAGGGACGGATAAACGGACTATCTGATGGTAAGTGGTCACCACAGACATTGGCGCTGTTAGAAATATTGAATATTTCTTACATCGCCAATGCGCCAAAACATTGGGATCTAAGTTGTTATGTCCCTTGTGCCTGTAGTTACACTGGCTCACTCAACCTTCAAACCGGAACACAACAATACTGAGTATTGCTGTTTAACGATTATGAATTGGTTGTAACTACTTAAACGGGACTGCACATAGCCTTACTCAATTTAAAGAATACCTAAACACAAAGACTGTGTAGTGAGTAAGTACCGTAGTTTTGTTATTTTTTACTTAATTAAGCATTATTTAATAATTTACAGTTTCCCGCAGTACCATTAACGAGTTCATTAATTCTAGTGTATTAAATGCCTTGATCTAGTCTAGTTTTATATCTAGATCATGAAAAAAAATGAGGCCGTTTCATTGTATATATATGCACATTATTTATTCTTGACTATTATTACGATTGTAGAAGTATTGTTTATCAAAAATCGGTGAACTATGTCGCAAGGCAATTCAAATTGTATCCTGAAATATCGATCGTGATTCCTGTTAACAGGCAAGCACATGAAACTCAATGTCAATCGATTATAATTTCTTATAATGTAGCGACCTTTTTTTTCTCGCTGGAAAAACGCTTCACGCGTTTCCCCCACGTGGAAATTCGGGGGTATGTGGGACTCGCTGGTGCCCAGGTCGCCGAGTGCGCCACGGCACAACGGAATACCCACTAAAAAACCAGCGGTACTGTCCGCCTCGTCGATGACGGGATCGCTTTCGCATGCTACCATGACGCCCTAAAAAATATACGGGTAAATTGGTCAATGGGATATTATGGTCACAATCGCTCATAGACATTGCCGCTGTAAGAAGTACCTAGTCAATACCCAACCAAACCTGGGAACTAAGATGTTATGTCCCTTGTGCTTGTAATTACTCTGGCTCATTCATTTTAAGCCGGAACACAACAATACTTAATATTAATGTCTGACTGTAGAATATGTGATGATGGGTTGGTACCTAACAAGACTGGCTTGCATGAAGCCCTATCACCATGAAAACGGTCTTAAAAAATGGTCAAAAACGTATTTTGCGACAATTTAAGACTATGTATTTTATCGAGTTAAAAAAGCCCTAACAAGTAAATAATAAAATAGATTACCAAAACCAGACCATGTCTGTGAAAATTTCTCATTAAGTTATATATCTTGTAGTTGGAGAAGTATTGACAGTAAGTTGTAATATTTCTTACTGATGATGTCCATGGCCGAAAGTGACCATTTAAGAACAGATTAATTTTATACCGATATTAGGGCTCTGCCAAGTCGCTTCCCGTTCCATATTGTGATATTAATATAAAACAATTAATCAAAATATTATTAATAATAAAATTACAACAATAACTGATTAAGTCTGTAATCAGTAAAACAGTGTGTCTTTTTCTTACGAGTGTGAAATAATTGATCACAGAAAGAGATAAATTTAAGTAAATGACCAAACCATGAGCAAAAACTAAAATTTATAAGTAAGGATGACTGATGATTTTTGAATATCATGCTCCATCATCTTTATGGATAGCAGTCACAAACCCAGAGTATTTCCAGAGCCTGTCTTGTAACAGTTCAGATTCGAGCATTACATAAACAAGAAGGCCTGCGCGTTGATGATACTATAATTTTCTACAGCAGTAAAACAAAAGAACTTAGCGTAACATCGCTTCATACGGGTGTAAAAACTACTGACTCAAACTACTGACTGCAGATGCTTAAAATCGAATCTTAGATTTTTATATAACAGATCATTTGTCAGTCAGTGACGCAATACTGTAACGTAAAGCGTCAATAGCGCAATGGTTTACAGAACGCCTAGCTGTTTAAAAAGTCGCAGGATCGATCCTGACCCCTTGGACTATTCTCGTACCCAATTCTAACACAAGTAATAAGCTTAAAAGGATGGTAAATAGTAATATTTGTAAATCCTTCATTAATGTGGAACATTGATATTATTATTTAAAAAAAAATATATGTTGCTCAAAATCAGTTTCAGTACAGAGGAGTGCTGCCAGTGAGGAACAACCCTATCGCTTGAATTATAAATACGATTATACGAACAGCTATTGATTATTATTAAACGTTGGAAATCTAATGAATATTAAATAGCTTAATAGCTTTAAAATTAATACCACAGATACAATATGTCTTACGGAATGTTAAATGACTGTTCGTATCTCGGCCGGACCTTTTCTTCGAGTTTAGATTACATTGTCACAGATCGTAAAGTTAATCATCCACTCGTACAAAGCGATAGCGATAAATATTTCAATGCTATTTATGACCGATATTGTAAATGTGAAAGTATGTCTATTTCGATCTCTGTCACGTTCGAAAGTCTGGATTCTAATTATTTTGCTCAATGTCGCGGAATAGGGACACTTTTTTCGTATAATTAGTAATACCGATTTTGATGACAATTTTTGCGTTTGTTTTCGTATGTTCTAAGGTGGTCAATCATCTCAATTTCATTGATATTGGACATACTTCAAGAAAAGAGCGTACTCTTTCCTGAAAGGCCGGCAACGCACCTGCAAGCCCCCCGGTGTTGCAGATGTCCATGGGCGGTGGTAGTCACTTTCCATCAGGTGAGCCTCCTGCTCGTTTGCCACCTATGTCATAAAAAAATAATAATTATGCAATTTATAATAAAGGCATACATTTAGATAATTCTGACAGAATTTACTTTTTTTCTTGCATAAAAATATTTTAATGAATGTTTTTTTCGTATTGAGAACGAATGATTTTATCAAATGATATGTTCTACGCCTAATAGTACGATCCACACATGACTAATTTTTCATCACCTTAAAATACTGGATGTGTTTAATGATAGATACTAAAAATAGCCGAGAGTATTAAATAAAAATAGACTAACCTAACCAAATAACAATCAGACGATATTGTTTATTTATGTAAAAAGTGATTACTTATATATAATTTTCGACCTCTATAATTTTAAGTTTATCGCAAAGGTTTAATATCGATGCACGGAAAAGTTTAATAAATAATCAAGTTCACAGCATGGTACTACTTATCCGATGAATTATCAATCGAAGCGTAAAAATATTTAAAGTAAACGCGATTAAATAAAGCAGGGCTACGTCAATACTCCATTAAACCTTGCTGGACTCTGCAATCAATCACAACGATAAGGACTTCATATATGGTCACAGACAGATGCAACAACTTAAACAAGGCGGCAGCTGCGTCAGCAAATATAAACCTGACTGCCTTGTTGGTCTAGTGGCTAGATATAACGCCAGAGATCTCAAGGTTCTGAGTTCAAATCCCACATCAGACCCAATATATCGGATATTGGGTTTTCCCGTCAAGAATTTTCAGTAACAGCCCGGAGTCTAGAAATTGGAAGTGTGTACACTCCAGTGTCTCGGAAGGCACGTATTGCCAATTTTTTCTCGGTCATTCTTTCCGGTCATGTCAGATTTTCCATCCCGTTGGATTATGTAAGAGAGGGGGGACAAGGGTGCTAAAAATTATATGTCTGTTTGTTTTTCTTTCGCTGTCAAACCACTCAACCAATTTCATGGAATTTTGTATGGAGCAAGTTTGAACCGTAAGATGAACATAGGACTTATACTTGTTATGCCTAGCACCTGACAACAATACCCTAAAACGCGAGCGTAGTTGAAAAACATGTAACAAGTATGTGCAACGCATTTAAGGCTAGATCTTTTAATAGAAAATTATTCCAGACAACCTTTTAGGTTAGGACGTTTTAAAATTGAGATCAAGTATCTGATTCATTTATTTATACATACATTCATACCAAAAATTACATTACAATATTATGTATCTGTAAAATGTATACAGTATAATTTAACGATATACATTAACAAAATATTATCAATAACGGTTCAGTAATACTAATAACGAATACAGAAGCAATTCATTGTTCAGACACAATGAGATGACTGCCCGATGTTTATAGACTATGGTTGAAATTTTTCAAAAAATTATCAAGCAGTCGTAACGTGTCTTCCTTAAACGATGACACTGAATCATAAACGTAATAAATTGTTATTAAAAACACCGAGAATTAATTGCTTCGTCTGAAATGTAATCGCTTCAGTGCTACGACCGGTGGTTTTCCTCATTTATATTTAATGGAAAATATTTTGAGATATATCTGTGTATGAGTTAATTTAATATGGGTGGTCCTTGTTCTGTAACATTGACTTCAGTTGGAGGGGATGCGTGTGAGCCAGCACGTCGTGCTGATATTGTATTGTCGGGTATTCGACAAGAATTTTTTTAAAGTGACACGTCATGAAATGCGGTTTGACACTTAGTAAGAAAAAAACCGATGTATACTACACAGACCAATAGTCCATTGCCTAGTTTAAATTAATTGTTTGAATTATATATATATATTGCATTGTTTACTAATTTAAAAATACCTCATAGTAAATGTAGTAACAATAGCCATTGTTTTCCTATATATGTGTATTACAAGTATTAATAATATATGTTAACGAAAACATTAATTGTTCTCGTCATCGTATTTACTTATTCGGTGGTAGTACTTTGTCTAGGGGCACTACCATTCCTCATCACATAGTCTATCGCTAAGTGGCAATACTACTCTTTGGTGTATTATAACACAATGTTCCCAAAGTTAGCTAAGCAATGGCGATGCTAGGGATGGTAAGTATTTCTTACAGTGCTTAGGTCTATGGGTCAAAGCCACAGTTTACCTTTCCGTCGAATTTCATTACGGTTTCATATTTTGTTTAGTCTTGATGACGTCATCAATATACAGACTTAATCCCGCATTACATTACAACATTAGTCTAATAATGATGGAGAAAGGAAGCAACTAATGGTAACACAGTGTATATATGGTGTATCTAAGTTGAGTTTGATTCACTCACCAAGTCCACCAATCGGAATTGCGTTATTCCAGTATACTTGATTATATTTATTTAGAGCAGTTTTAATAACAAGTGCCGAACTGAGAAAAGACGTGCAATTGTATTAAGGGAGTTCTTATAGAATAGCTATAATATAAGAACTCACTTCGTATCTCACTAGTGAAATGTTGTAAGCTGATTTACGGTGATACACTGTTTTGATACGTATATCATTTAATTATTATGGTGAATGTCGCATATCGACGCAAGTCACTTATCTTCGAATCTATTCTCACGTCTGCTATTTCAGTATAAATAAAACTAGTTTATATTCAACAATTAAAAATATTGCCTTTAGTGTATTTTTTTTATTTACTCTGTACTCATTTATGGTTATACGAGAGCGTTTTAATAAATCTTAATTAATCGATTTGTGCCAGCCGTCGGTCGATATCGATGGCTTGCTTGATTATTTATAGGCAGATCACGCTGCCCTTTGCTATGCAAATCGTTGTTAATAGGTTCTCTGTGATGCTGACCGTCCAATAAGTCTTAGTGTAAGCAAAGATAAAGATTCTTTTTTTTTTTTAAACTTTAATCGATTTTTGATTGTTATATTATTTATATTCGAATGTGGCATCTTTCAATATTAAAATTTAATGTTGATTTTGAATTAAGAATTGATCAGATCACTGACACTATTGATTGAGATTTTATATATGTACATCTACGTATACCATATTATAATAATATGGTAAAATAAGGTGTGAGGCTTTCGCTATTTATTGTCTTAAATAACAAACACAATAAAAAAATTATCGATGTTTGTAAATAAGTAATTGACATTTAATGATAATTGAAAATTACATATGAATTAAAAAAAGAACAAAAAATAATTTTAATAATGTTACACAAAAACCGTATATAATAGAAAGAGACAGAGGGAGAAATAGAGACGGAAAGGTAGCCTGAGGGGAGTAACCCTTTTTCCTTACATGCCCTAGTATAAGTTGTCAATTTAGTACTATTGGGCTAGTACAAATTTCAAAATACTCTGTGGACCATGGCTAATAATATAGACACAATAAGAATGGCTAATAGTAAGCTTTTATAATGATCTATTTTTCATAGCTATATCGAGCTATACGGCGCTAAGTCAAGTGGAGTTTAAGTCTAATATATGCTGTAAGCCATCATCACGAATATTCCCAATATGGGAGTTATAGTGCAGTTTTATTTTAATGACTTAGTCATTGCTGAACGGCTGTTTATGGAGACGAACAAGATTATATTTAGATTAATTAATGGATGGGTTTTATATGCCTAGAACTTTGTTATTACTGTTTAATTAGTCTATATTCTTAGGTATTTTAATTGGCATTTAATAAGTACAACTGGGAGTATTCGAGACGACGTAGTGGAACGATTCATATTTGAATGTATTGTATTATTATACAGTAATAGTACGTAATTGTTTAAATACTAGGTAAAGGCTTCTCGGGTTAGGAAAATACTTGAAGGTTACTTTGGCCCTTGACAAATGCAGGATCATAATAAGTAATCGTACTTACTCGGATTAGAACCCGTTAATTTATTTATGATTCCTGTGTTCTCCGTTGAATTTTCGTTGAATTTTGAAAATTGAATAATGAACCTGCCGTCGCGACAGCAGTACGATTCTGTAAGAATTCACTCGTGACATGATAACCGAGTTCCAGTGATACGCCATTTTGATACGTGTATTCTATAAATGTTAATACTATAGTCGATGTAGCATATCACATTCTGACACTCACGCACGTGTTCCGCGGTGAGTTTCGAGATTTTTCTTGCAGAATAGCTCTAATGACCGACATGTTTCATTCGGTGAAGGGATTGTCATACATTATATGTCCTTAGTATTGCTTTGTTAATAGGTGAATGAACTGGTGTAACTAAAAGTACGATAACAGTGACAATGTACGGAATATTCCTATGTATGTCTATGAACAGTAGTGACCACTTGCCGTCAGGTAGCCCATTTGCAAGTCTGCCTACCTATGTTACGTGGAAATGTTGTACAAGTAATATGTAAAATATGGCAATATAACATGTATTTATAGAAACAAAACAACGCGGGTCTATTAGGTACGTTGAACCTAGTTCTCACAGCCTTGCATATATTGTAAGCCATTACATCATGCCACGAGATTGGTGGTCCCGGGTTCAAAGTGAATATTTGTTTATTTAAAAGATAAATTAACGCTGTATATATATATTATACTAAAAAACATAGACTTCGTAATAAATCAAATAAAACGTTAAATAATATTCACAATTAATTATTAATTATTTTATTATTATATAATATAGGAGAAACGATAGAAATTACTCACATTAATAGTGTAATATAAATACAGCTTTTATATTATTACGATTTTATATAAAAGGTAGAGTAACTGATGGTAAGTGGTCACCACTGCCTATTTACATTAGCGTAAGAAATATTAACCATTCCTACCTAACCTTGGGAACTAATATGTTATCTCCCTTGTGTCTGGTTACTCTGGCTCACGACACACATACACACACACACACCCTCACACACACACACACACACACACACACACACACACACACACACACACACAAACACACACACACACACACTCACACGCGCGCGCGCGCGACACGCAGCTCAGAACACAACAATATTAAATATTGCTCTTTGACGGTAGAATATAATCTCTTTACTGATGATTTTAGGCATTCAAATCATTTTTCATTCTTTCATCATTTTCCATTTCATTCATCATTTTCAAATCATTCAATCACAATAATTTTTCATTTTATTGGCCACAGCTATTACTCTCATTAAAAGATGTCCAGTGGTTAGAAAACCGTAGGTAAGTTTAACCGTAGAATGCGGATTCATTTTCCAGCAAGCTTCGCTCTATTAATGTGCTTAATTTTTGTTTATACGAGTAATTCTTCTCTTGCTCGGTGGCTAAGGAACACTTGTATGTGTCGGATGTAAATCTGCGACAAATATATCCTCCAACCTTCATTGGAGCAGCCTGGTCGAATAAGCTCCAAGCCTCCTCAAGGGTGCCAAAATCGACAGATTACTTTACTGTTTTACTCATTTCCAACTTGTTCAATATTTCGTTGTTCATGTTTACATACACAGTAATCATATGCTGCACTCTCGCTAGCATTAAGTGTCGGGTCAAGGCTGGTATTGAACCAACATAAAGTTCGCAACTTTAATGGGTGATAAGGAAACGTCAAACATATCTCGCTCGGGATTTCGACATCGCTGTAATTTTAAGAGCAAAGATATGAATTTGGAGCAAGCCAATAAAATAGTGAATCTACGTAACCGATAATTATAATGGAAGCGAAAGGCGTATCGACTCGTTTGGTACTTATGTTATAACTAAGAAATTCTTAGAAGATTTATGTTTTAGGTTTTTTTATGTGATTGGTATTTACTTTTCTGTAGGATAATTGTGAATTTTACTTATAAAATCGCGAAATAACTAATTGGTGCTTCAGTTTGAGCGTTCAGTTAATATTAAGAGTTTAATTATATATATAAAAAAAGTTTCTTTACCAATTGACTGAGTACAATGGTGACAAGAATGCTAGCAGCTTTTCTCCGTTTAACTTCAATTCCGCTCCTCTGAGCAAAAAATGAGCCAGTATAACAGGAGGTCGCCAGTGGAGGCAATAAGGTGAGGCGTTATACTTTTGGTTAAAGTTATTTGACTGTTTCTTCTCAGGTACACGGAAATGTTTTATTATATTTTGCGTAATCAACGCAGGATAGCGCTGTTATACAAAAAAGCTCCAAACCTTTTCGTCTAGAGGATTTGCGTAACAGTGGAATATCAATCTGATCGTACTTATATGACAATCCTAACACCTTAAACGATTTTGACAAGTCTTTGACATAAGTATTCTAAAATTACAAAATTTCGTATTATTGACAGTTAGCATCTTTGCTTTAAGAAAACCATTTTCAAGCGTTCCAGTTTTTTAATCAGGATTTATTCCGGAAGTAGTAGATCGGAAATAAACCGTCGAAAGACGATTGCATATATCTGGAACGAGGAAGCTAAGTTGAATGTGCGGTTTGACAAGGCTGAGGAAGATAAGGCATGATTATCTACATAAGAGGAAGTTTGGAACTGGCGCCAATGACGGAAAGCTTAGAGGAAATCGCTTATCGTGTTTTGGGTATGAAATGAGAAGAGGTGAATGACTTGTCATTAAAACGAGTATTAAATATGTATAAATAATCCGACGAATTGATGGAAGATAAAGGGAAAGTATGATGCATTATGGGAAAGGATTATGAATAAATATTTGAAATGATGCCTGATTGGGATGAACGGGAGCAAAGAACATACTGCATCGACTAGAAGTCCATTGGGAAATGGTTACAAGAACTGAGACTATTTCTTTTTTGAAATGTAATCAGATATCGATTGATAGTGTGGTTGTATCTTTTTTGTTTGTAAATTAAAGTTAAATAATAATTTAATTCTATTATTTAACAGTATTAAGAGTTTATTACCGTTGCCAGAGCGTTCCTCTAACTGTTTTATTACTCAGTATGAAAACAATGCTGCGAAAATCCGATAATCCACAACGTCACCACTAATAAAGCCAGTGCACGTATGTGATATAATTAAGACATACCTGTATCAAATCATTCCATATAAATATAAGATACCACTCACAATAAACCTTTGGAGTATTTGCCGCATCGCTCCAAAAAATTTCTACAAAAGTACTATTTTGTATTCCGAAATATATTTTTCCATATACTGAAACAGTATTTCGTAACTCGACGTCCGCGAGCCTCGTTTAATTGGCAACATGTGCAAGTGACATAATAATCAAATGCCAATATCGCTACGGGGGGTCTGTGTGCTTAATCAATCCTATATGTAATGAGAGAACTTCCGAAGTCGAGTAACTGGAATATATATATAAAGTTTGCTTAACTTAAGCAAATTTAAAATTTGACTAATAAGAAACTTTATCAGATGATGAAATGGATACATGAAAAGTTTTAGACAATGAAAAGCAGTCTGATAATAAAAAACGTCTCTAAATGGAGAGGCTTAGGATCGGAGCCAAGAATTCGATTAGCCTTGATGACTCTTAAGACATTTGCAATGTTTACGTACTTAGATTAGAAGTATTATATAAAAATTTAGGATACCTATTTTATTTTATTGAAATTTATAATTTTTTTCCAGTTCAATCTATATTCGAAACTAGTGATGACTTCAAATGAAAAATGTTTGTAAATAGGCTATTCGAATTAAGTGTATTTAGATATTGTGGTCGAAAAATATGTGATATCTTGCTCGAAACCATGTTTATTTTCGTAACATATATTATTTAATTATCAAGATGATGATAATAACTTCCCTAAGAAATATGTCTTCAATTTATTAAAAATATGAATCAATAACAAATATATCGAAGACTTGACGATACAATTACGACTGATTATTATTTTGGCAACTTCGTTCGCAATTTTACACTTCACTCATTGATTGCATTCATTTGTTTCAATCAATCTTCATTCTTTAATTGTTTTATTTAAGAGTGAACGATTCGTCTTAACGGCTCTGTTATGCTGTCTATCGGTAGTGACAGAAGTCTCAAAAATGTTTTCGTTGATTTTATTATCTGTTAAGATTTTCTATCTTCAATAGTATTAAGATCTATTGATTTGACTACTTGGGCGCATATTTCTCCAGTTTCTGTCTGTTGAACTTCTCTAGTAGTTATTTCTGTAAGCATTTCTTTTAAATTTAAATTTAGTTCTTTTGTAGGAAGAACTATTTAATAATATTTTTTTCATTTTTTACTCTTTCTTAAATAATATGCTCTATAACTCTTGGAGTAGAACTGATGTCATCTAAAGTATCGAATCGTATAGAACATGGATATTCTACACGAAACTGTTTTGGAAAAGGGTTAATATGAAAATAGTTTTAATTTTTATTGTGTCCAAAACAAGTATATTATTAATTCTTTTTTTTAGACCGTACAATTTAAAAAAAAATCTCCTGAATTCTGCCAAGAACCAGTCCGAGTTATAAAAGGACCGTCCTATCAATAAGTAACTTTACGCACATTCAGAATTGTAACAGTACTGAAAACTCACAATTGAATATTTTAATTTTCACGCCATACCAGTGCTAATAAACTAGCGTAAACAAGATCGCCCTATTTACATGACTCACGATCGTAACTCAACTCTATGCGCCTGCGCCGGTTGTACAACGACCTCCGTACACTGCCGATTGTTCCGCATTGTCCTTATATTTTAATAAATATTAATAAACACATTAGTACTTAGCGAACGTAACGTAAATGCGTTATTTTATCCGTTTTTGTTTTAAAACTTCTTTGTTGATTCTAAATAAAGTGTTGACATCATCTGCATTGTTATTTTCAATGA
Source organism: Vanessa atalanta (assembly GCF_905147765.1). Taxonomy (NCBI): domain Eukaryota; kingdom Metazoa; phylum Arthropoda; class Insecta; order Lepidoptera; family Nymphalidae; genus Vanessa; species Vanessa atalanta. The sequence goes on along the minus strand of NC_061894.1, from coordinate 4,296,278 downwards.
TATATTTCGTTTTTATATTATGTATTCAAAATACGTTATTTTTGTGCGAGTTCTATATAATGTTATTCATATATTATAAATTTAATAAATAATTCATAAACATGTATATATTATAAAAGTTGCGTAAGTTATTTCGTTAATCTTTAACTACTCAATATTATTATCACAAAACATGTGTTAATACGAGCTATAAATAAAACTACAGATCGCCTACAGCTGTTAAAAGTGCCGTAAAATGCCATGTAGGCGCAGGCGCAGCTGATATTTCATAAACAGAGGCATTATGTTTTAGAGAATGACTTACAAATCGTCCTTGGGTTAACATAATCTTTGCGAAACCACAGCTAAATCATAACTTTGGATCATCGATGATTCTTTATATGTTGGTTTCTCTTTCTCACATATACATATACTATGTGATGGAAATGGAATGGCAGTTAAAGGTAAATGTTTTGTCCGTTTCGCACCGTCTCCGGCCAGTCTCGCAGCGCGTGCGGCGCAGTTCGCGCGGTTACAACGCGTTATCCAATTCGAATTGATGAATTGACGCGTTCGAAATTCGAAATTTAAATCGAAGTTTATCGATGTTTTTGGCGCGATCGTGAGATAGTGCATGGTGTGATTTTTATTTGTTTTTTTTTACAAGAGTTACCAGTAGAAAATATTACCCAATTACAACTATTAAATATATTTTTTTTTTTTTTTATTAAAAAACAAATTGATAAGTTAAAGTGAAAATAAATAATTAATTATTTATTTTTCATTGTAATAAAAACAGGCAAAAGTCGAATACATAATATTCGATATACCTAGTATATCGAGAAAAAATATATAGATTTAAACCAATTATATTAAATCTTAATAAAGGTAATATTTAATTCATAGAATTTAGTAGGAAAAGTTCAAGCCACTTCTAATAACCGCTTACAAACATTTCCTCGTAAATAATTATTTCTATGATAGGATACGTGTAATATATTTTAAAAAATAATAATTGATTGCACAATACAAATATATATTGGACAAAACGTGGGCTTAAAGCTAAAAGCATTCTCTTATTAGCTAACCTCAGAAGTACCAGAATGCTGGCTAGGTGTGCAAGAATATAAAGACATATTTAAATAATTATAAGTAGTGGTAATTATTTGTGTAATAACAAATGAGTGTAATAACGATAAATTTTTTTTTAACAGCGGCATTTTACTAAAATTCAAAAAACGGTTTACCAGTAATAAGCCTAAATATTTGTTAAATATATAACAATATAAATCCTTTGTTACTTTGTATATTCGAGATAGCTTTAGTTAATTTGTATTTTTTTATCGATATATTTAATCTGTCTGTTTGTCCTAAATTTCTCAACTTAACTGCTAGAAATTTTTATTTTGTTCTGATTACTTACGATTACATTTTTAATATATTAAAATATCTAAGCTAAGTTTTTAAGTGATTCCAATAAATCTATTTGTTTCTGTTTATTTCAAATTCCGTTTATAGTCAGACGCAGAGATAGACTTTAAAATAACACCTCTTATATAAAGTTTTAGTTAACAACTAATTAAAATAAGGTAAAACGTCAACATTAAAATGAGTATTATATGTTTATATTTGATATAAACATTTCTAGACGAAAGTGATTTAAAACATATATTTGAATATTCCAAGCGTGTGCTACAAGATCACAGATAAAGTAGAAAAATGAAATCACGTCTGCGTTCCATTTCGGACACAATTTTGTTCACTATATAAACCATACATATAAATACATTTAATAGCAATTATTAAATTTTATAATTGCAATTAAATGTATTAGGTACTTAATGTTTTAATTTTAAATACTGCGTTGCAATGTGCATAATTTTATTTAGCACATGCAGTTTTTACTTGTTATTCAATTAAATAAAACATACTTGTTTCGGGTTTGAAGAGCAATTTTCGGTTAAGAATCAAGTGTTCTCACTGCTGGAAAACATCGGCTCAGTTATGGCTTGTTTACTAAATATCTTCGAATTCCATTATTATTTGGCCTACCTTGGGGACCCCAGTCTACTGATAATCCGGCCCTGCATCGATTGCTTGAAGTTCTGAGCGATTATAGAGTCACTAACTAGTTATAATATTCCGTCTTCGACAATAGTCCTGCGTCATACTATAAAGCATAAACGATCTTTAATTGAATATAATTTCGAATTCCATGCCACTTCTGTTAATGTATGCACTAAGGACGAGACGTTTGGACGGCTATTCGAGACTTGGAAAACGTCCAAAATTCAGAATTGGCCTGATAGTTTCATTGTATTGTAACTTATAAAACAATAGGCCGTTTGTGTGAGGAGCTTTTAACACGAGCATCAATAAAATTGAGGCTCCAGTTATTCGTATTGCTTTGATGGAATTAGTGGTTTGTTTAAATTGTATACATATGTGTACGTATATATATTAAATATCCTTTTTTCAAACACTTATTGATATTGTCAAAGTCTAAGATAAATAAATAAATAAATATTGGACAACATTACATTCGTTACTCCGATCCCAATGTAAGTAACTAAAGCACTTGTGTTATGGAAAATCAGAAGTAACGACGGTACCACATACACCTAGACCCTAGACGACATAGAAAACTAATGAACTTTTTCTACATCGACTCGGCCGGGAATCGAACCTGGGACCTCTGAGTGGTGTACCCATGAAAACCGGTGTACACACTACTCGACCACGGAGGTCGAAAAAAAAGATACCATAAGTTCAGAAAATGAAAACATGAAATGCGATCGGATGAAAAATATCGGACGTGTTTTGTCTTATTTTGATTTATAATTTCTTTAAATTTTATATGTAATAAAGATATAAACATACTAACTGTTTATGACTTATTCAAGATAAACAACTAATGTGCATTTCATTAAAACACGTCAAGAGGTTGCAGCGTGATAAATAAGAATTATGAATATATAAAGAGATATACATTAACATCTATAATATCACAATATCATACAAATTTATATAAAGCCGAGATGGCGCAGTGGTTAGGAACCTGAAATCTTAATGAAAGATGGCGGGTTTGAATTCGGGTAAAGTCAGCTGAATTTTCACATACTATCTTGAGAATAGCCCAGCCGTGTGAAATTTACTGGATGCTCCTTTTTTGGGTTCGATATTTCTAGGCTTATAAATTAAAATATACCATTTGATCTCATTAAAAATATATAAAATTCCTTAACATAGTTGCGTAGCTAGAATGGTGAGATTTGTTTTGAAATAGAACTCATCTAGTCGTGAATACCATATAAAAGCTTTTAAACCAAAATCGTTTGTTAAACAAAATAAACTATTTCAAAAACTAAACATCATGCTTCTTTAAAACCAGCTGTTGTAACTCAATGTCTCTTAGTCGGACACCGAAAACGAATTTATGACTATGTCGTCGTTAAACTTATTTCCTTATTCGAACATTGATGTAGTCTACGGACGTTTTCTTACAAACTATTTAGATAAGGAAAGTCTTTTGTTCTCAAGAATTTTAAAATAAAGCGCTTCCTTCTTGTTATGTCCTCCTGACCGATTTCAGTCAAGGCGGCTATTCTCAATAGACAATAGTCTCCTACGCCGGCGATATTATAGGGCTGAAACACAAATGCTCTGTCTAATATATCGCTTTCATAATCTGATGGAACGGATTGACTTGGAGGCACGGCACTGCTTACATCCTCACATCCCAAATTTAGGGCAATGATATAAAGCAAACTGAAAATCCCCGGAAAGATCTAACCATGACCTATTTTTTATGCCTATCATCTGACTACCAACCCTTAAAACCCATAAAAATATAAATTACATTGATATCATACAATTTTCTTTATTAATATTGCACATTTGCAAAATCGGGTGTGTCGCTAGTGTTATATAAAACAGGACAGATAGTTTGTTTGTTTGTTTGTTTGTTTGTTTGTTTGTTTGTTTGTTTGTTTGTTTGTTTGTTTGTTTGTTTGAACTCGCAAATCAAATCAATAAAATATATATTTGTTTTAAATAAGCTATTTATTGAGAGACATCACGTCGTAATAGCATATAGGCTCGTAGGAGTAATGTATATGAAACCTCGCGGAAAATGGCGTTTACCAAACTAAAACATAAAATTATTAAATAAAGAAAAAATAAACAGAAATGCATTTGTTCCATGATTGCAAAGTTTTCGAATTGCGTATTATTATCCGGTATTAATATCAAATTTCCCGGAAACTTATTTAAATTTTTATATTATTTAACCCAACTCCAAAGTTAGTCATTCCGTGACTCATTTGAGTCAGTAAGTCGGAAATAGGATAGTCGCTGGTTTGAACTGTCATAGTGACGCCTTCGTTATTTCTCTGGAGAAAATATACTGTGACTCTGTTACGATGTTTTGCGTCTCTGAAATCGTCTCGGTTACGGTTTTTTAGAAATAAACTTTAAATATAATCAGACAACGGACAACTAACAAGAAATTTGAGGACACTAGTAGCTTTTGTCTCAACTTTATTTTGTGAAATACTTGTTAAATCTATATTAACACGGGATCATCAAAATTGACGTGTTTTGATTCAGTATTTACAATAATGGGAGGGACACGCTATTTAGAGCTATGTAACGCCATTGTTACGTAAGACTAAATTATAAAACTTCCTAAAAAATGTGTGCATTTTTAATACGATTGCAGGTTCGTATTTCTGTGTTCGAGCGGAAATAGTTTCGAGTTTTATATAACTTTAATTTTTAAACCAAGAGGTTATAAGAATAGACGCGGTAATGTTTTCAAGCAACACACACAAATAATTTAATGTTTAAAAAAATATAATTCGATATGGAATTAAATTAATATTCTACTTCAAAATATAATACCAATTAAACTTCTTTAAAATTATATTCTTAAACAAGTGATAGTATTATTTCAAGGCTTGTAAGAAATTAAAGGTTAAATAAAGCCGCGGTCGACATTTAGTCCTATATGAAAATGTAACAGGATTGCAATAAAAGTATCTTCATCCACCTCGTATCAGTGTTCCGGCCATTATCTTAAACGTCCCTAACAATATATTCGATGTAAATAACCACGTATCGCGTAAACGCTTAAAGACATGTCTGTCGTAATACAAACGTCTGTAATACTAGAGATTTTACGCAAGCGACTAGAAATTATGGGCCCGACGTAATAACCCATTTCTGAGATCCGCAAAGCGTCGGATCGAGGAACCGAGATAATGGTGTAATATGTTCCGAATTTTCCGAATTCATCCTCATATTGGGATTGCTCTGTTTGATGTTATGTATTCGTTTTATATTATTATGTAAAACAAATAAAATATTGATATATGTGATAAGTGGTGTAATTCCAATGGTCTTGTGCTGTTTGTTTATTTATTTTATTTTGAATAAAGGTGTTATACACTAGAACATGATAAATAAAGTAAAATAATTAATTGTATGATGAGCAGAGATGGCCCAGTGGTTAGAACGCGTGCATCTTAACCAATGATTTCGGGTTCAAACCCAGGCAATTACCACTGAATTTTCATGTGCTTAATTTGTGTTTATAATTCATCTCGTGCTCGGCGGTGAAGGAAAACATCGTGAGGATAGCTGCATGTGTCTAATTGATGAATACATGTGTATTCCACCAACCTGCATTGGAGCAGCGTGGTGGAATATGCTCCAAAACCTTCTCCTCACATGGAGAGGAGGCCTTAGACCAGCAGTGGGAAATTTACAGGCTGTTGATGTTGATGATGAATTAATTGTATCCGATTAAATAGAAATAGAGCATGTTAAAACATAAAGCCAACTTTTAACTCATTAGCGACTCATAACAAAGTATTAGTAATATTTTAGTTTATAATAAATATTAAACAGAATAGGCATCGTAAAGGTAAAATTAAATATATATATTTTTCAAGCAGGCCGTATTAAATGTAAGGCTACTGCATCGCAATGTAGATTCTACCGAGAAGAACTGGCAAGCAACTCAGTAGTTACAATGGTACATTAATCAAATACTGTTTAATTATTATTTATTTTAAAATGAATACTAAGTCTTTTTAATTGTAAGGTATGTTTTTGTGAGGTCAAATAAACATTATTATTAAAATTAAATTATAGAATTAATTAAAGCGTTTGTGATTACGATTCTCCATATATCTTAGAACTATAGTTCGCTTTTATATGTATGTATGTATGTATGTATTAAGGTATATATAAAAGCGAAATAACTATACTATATAAACGATAACACCTAAAAACTTGATATTTGGTAGGTAGGTTCCTTAAAGGGTGTAGATATCCACCATGAATCTCCACCCCTAACGGGGTAAAACGGGGGTTGGAAGTGTTTTATAAATTTCGCGTGTGTAAAACCGCAGTTTTAGCTTGTTAAATATATTTTTTCCCGTTCCAATTATTTAAGAAAGTAAGTACATTTTGTGATTCTAGTCTACCTCTATCAAGACTGTGCAATATATCAGTTTTTCAATACCCATTACGCGTCCATATTAGCTAAGGTAGGTATTTCTGACGATACGAATCTTTGAAGTTATTCTTAACCGCGGAATGTGAACGCGAGTGGATTATAGGTTCATGTCATCTTATTATATTTACGACTCGTCCACTGTGTACACTCACGACAGCAAGCGGCTGCTGTTAAACAAATAACATCTATACAAACACGTCTGTGCTGATTCAGAGATCCAGTTCATCTGATGTATATTTAGTTAAAGTATCGAATTACTCGAGTGATGATGTCTTGCTCTTACCGTTGTTTTTTTTTTATTTATGTATATGAAATTGTTTTTTTTTTTTTTTTTAAATTAATACGTGATGAGAACTTTGTAGTCGTTTGTATGGAGCGCATAGAGCAAAAATTCATAAATACATTATAATGAATATATTTATATTAATAAATATTATTTGTCAACAATCAAATAGCCTATCTTAGACATTCACATTTTATGACATTTCTTTGGGTCTTTCCCCTAACCTACTGACCAGCTTTCCTAGTTTTTAAATAACTCAAAAATGAAATTATAAAAAAAAAAGGATTATACTTCTGTGAATTCAGAATTGTTCATTTTAATATTTATTAGTAACTAGTGCGACTTCGCTCGAGAAAAATTTGTAAAAAAAAATAAATATTTAATATAAATATAATTTATACTTCAAAGGATTCACGAATAATGTAGCTTTCTACCATCAAAAAATTTGATAAGATCAATAATCTACCTTCCTTACCTTCTACATACAAACAAATTTAACCCCTTATAGATTCCTTAGAATTACCACTAGTTTCAATATGATTATTTGATGTGCTGAAGAAAGTAACAGCGAATTGATTAATAATATAACTTTCTGAGTCAGACACAGTCATCCTTATTCCAAACGCGTTACGCTTGGGTTATTCTATAGTTAAGTTTATTTTTATAATTTCGAATGTTATTTCGTGAATAAAAAGTCTATCCGTTATATTGAATAAATGACAAATAGACGTGCCTTTTTAAAAGTAAATATAAAAACGTATTACTAATATCGCGAGACAAAAAACTGGTAAATCAACGCGATTATGATAATTATTGTTATGATAAAAAATAACCGCAAAAATTCTTCAATCGAACGCGTCCGGACGTGTAAATTGTATACTTAATTTTACTACTTTAATTTTCCTGCAAGTATTTAATGATTATACGTTAACTCGGCAGGTAACCTTGGCAGAAATACACGGAAATAGTAGAAAAAAAAATGGAAATTAAAAAATGTGATGGTCGTTGTGTCATTAATTTGAGTAATAAGTGAGACGGACCCCTCCCACAAACAAACATGGCTAATCACCTACTTCCATGTCGTTAATGGTGATTTCGATGATTGATCAGGACTCGAAAGCGTTAATTTTGAGATGTCAAGGTTTACACTGTCAGAATTGTCCATTCTTGAAGATTACAAATGTTGTTTTTTTAATAGCTTTGCTAATATTCAAGTTTTCCTTATGATAGAGAGAGGGAATGATATTAAACCCAGGTCAAACGTTGACGTTCGAACTGGGTTTTTCTTATTAAGTTACGATTATAGTATGTGTGACATTGTATTGTTTTATTCATAAGCTGTTCATGCCTTTTGGGATAGTAACTTTAATATTTTATTTACTATATTATTGTGTCTTTAAAATCATTAATTATTACTAATTAAAATTCCAGTCAAATGAAATTGATTAAAATCCAGAGTTTGTGAGAAACATATATATAACAAACACACATATATATATATATATATGTTTGTTTGAGTTCCTTTAGCCGGTCTTCTCAGATCAGAGTATTTCCTTTTCCGAACCTTCTTTTTTGTTTCCGAATTATTTATTTTTGTATGTATGTATCTATATTTTTAGTGAACTATATTTGAAAACCTTCTTTTTATGATACCAAGTAGAGGTAGAGCCTATAATGCCTAAAATTCAAATGTTATTATTTAGATGATTTGACTTTGTTTTGTTCTATAAACTTAGTTTGTTTCACAGATTATATCTTATTTACTGTTTCAGTAACTTCATGCTTATCTTAGAGGAAGCTGTGCGTCTCTGACGATGATGTTATCTGAAGCCCACTTCATTAAAATGACCGCTAACAAAACCGATCGTAAAAAGAAATGTTTTATTAAGTTTTAATGATTAATAATCATCAAAAACTTGTTTGATGATTGAAATAAAACTAGTTTTTTAACGGATTTAATCGCGTATATTAATTATTTTTAAGAATTAAGAAATCGTTGGCGGTATTTGTAAATAATATTTTTCTTTTTAATTCGAACAGACAAATGTCACCTTAGTCTGCCCGTGACCACGAACACTGCAAAGTGCTCGAAACGTCGGGATGTTAAAAATAATTAATATACGCGATTAAATCCGTTAAAAAACTAGTTTTATTTCAATGTGTAATAATCGCGAAAATCTAAGACAACATTGTTTGATGATATCGGATTTTTTTTATAACTTTTTTGAATAGGCGCCCAAAATAGATTTGACACTTTTTATTGGGCTTATATTATATTTATCGATATCGATGTCATCGGGTAGTTTATTTAAACACCTTGACGCATTGACGCTATGACAAATTAAAAAAAAAAACGAGGTTGGATGACCGCGACACATACAGACTAATTGGTATAAGCTTAGTTCTTATCTAGACGTGTTTGAGTCTTTGATTTATTTAAAACAGCCACTATCGAAGTAGATGAGATTCTTTTTATGAAAAGGTTTCTTTAATATTTAATTTATGAGTTTTTTATAACCGATGACTAATAACGTATAATTGCTATGACGTATTGAATGTCATACATATTAAGTTATTTAATTTCAATTTGTTCTTTATTTAAATATCTTGTATATAAAGATAGATGTTGTTATATAGACTGTTCACATACAAAGGCGCGCCCTTCCAAATCAAATTATCGATGCGTATTAGTAACGCTAATGCATACAAGATGTCTAAGTGTGAGTAAACTAATGTAAAAACAAAGACAGCAAAAAATATATACAAATTGTTTATTTATTTACTTTTTAAATACTGAAACTAAATTTGACATTTGTAGTGTCAAAAATTGCATGGAGTGCAACAGACGGCAATCATTGGACAAAGGCTTATTGTAAAGTACATGCATATTATATTTTTTTAATAATTCGATACAATTTAACGTAAATGCGCACGCCTGATTAAGTAAACAGATCTGGACTTCGACACCGTTTGGTCGATCACTATAAAATTTGGCACCTGTTTTTTTATAGAGATGTCTTTATAGCCACTTTGTTTTATCTCTGCTGTTCATGTTCAATTGGTATACACATATATGCGGGCCAACGTCTACTAGGTTGTGTGTGTTACTTATTTAATAGAAGTGGTCTAGGGCTAGATAAATGGCGTAGATCCCGAGGATTTTCAATCGGATAATTCTCAGTAACAGTAGTTCTCGGAAATGAGAAGTTTACACTCCCGTGCCTCGGAAAACACGTAAAGCCGTTAGTTCTGTCCTGAACTCTTTTCGGACCTGCCGTCCCATCGGACTATGAGAGAGAGAGAACAGAGTAAACCGCATATACGTGTGCTTCACGTAATGGGTATGTCTTGCGTCTCGGCTGGTCTCTTTTGAAATTGCCCGCCGTGGTCAAAACAGTCTGGACGGCACCATCATTATCATGAACATTTAAGATTTTTATTTTGTTTATTTAAATAAAAAATACTAGCCGGAAACATAGTTATCTGATTGGTCGAGTTTTATTATCTCTCGCAATAATAACAAGGTCATTGTATTATCTTCAAGCACACGGAAAGCGTTTAAGGTCGTCCTCTTGTAAATTCTAAGTGGGTATGTTGAAAATATGCATCTTAATATTAGTACCGACTTCCCTTATTTATGATATTGATGGTTAGGGCAAATGGATCTGATGGTCACCAACGCCGATAGAGATTGGCGCTGTAATTTTATTCTTTACATGGCCAATTCGCCACCAACCTTGGGAGCTAAGATGGGAACGAATCTCACTCATCCAACCGGAACAAAACAATACAAAAAATTGCTGCTTGAATATATGATGAGTGGGTGGTACCTACCGAGACGGGCTTGCACAAAGCCACCCTAAGACTATATAACTTATGACTTTGCTTATAAATATTGCTTAAGGGTTGATTGGTTGAACCATGCTGTGTCTTATTCGAATGACAGAATTCAATTTTTAACTTAATTGATAACTTTGTAAACAGGAGTGTTTACAAAGTTATCAATTAAAGCAGGTCATGTCTAAATTCAAAAAATGATTGATGCAAAGAAATGGATATTAATTTGTCAACTATTGAAAAAGGTTTTTTTTATTTTTCGTCAAAATCAACGATAATAATCATACTAAGAGTTACATTCTAATGAGATCTCCAAAAACGGGTACAAACGATTTTATTTTAATTGACAACGTTTATTGTTCAAGAAATAACAACAAATATTTTATAGACGTAAATATTTGAATCAACACAAGTTAATTCGCCAAGCTTTCATTGAATCGTTATTTGTTTGTTTTAATTTGATTGACATCTGTTGAGACGATTAAATTAGCTTTCAACTAAGAATTTGATCGTCAAAAAAAATACAGATGGATTGATTACCTCCTCCTTTTTGAAGTCGGTTAAAAAAATAATTTCTTATCGTACTTGATTATAATATTAGTAAAATATAAGATTTATAAAATGTACATACTAAATGCCAATGGTTTTATACTAGAGGTGTTGCCAATTTTAAAAACTCCTTTTTTTTTTAAAGCCAGTGAGAGGATAATTACACTTACTTGCTACTGCAGAGGACAACCACTTCGGTGCATGTTTACGCGAGCAAACGTTGTTTATATTTATAAAATTGCAATCAAACTCCGATTGTTTCATCTATATCAGAAATATTTTTATTGAAAACAGTAAAAAAAAAATTTTTTACGGCAATTATCTGATAAATAATTTAAGGAAATCTACTACTCTACTCTAAACTATATAAAGCTAAACCTGTCTTTATCTCAAGATCTAGCAGTCCGATTTAAAATAAACGTTTTACGTTATATCGTCCATTTATTGAGTAGGGTATTAGGACTACATAATATTATAATAAGATGTACGGAGGCAATTCTACTAATTTATAACGCTTACGATACATTTCCGATACAACTTCGACTGGACCACAACTGGATTTTCTTAGTAGACTAGAAAAACGTCTGAACGATTACGTTTCGATCCAATTGCGATAGTAACGATTTGTTAGAATTGTCTAATGTAACTGGTTATCGATATAAAAGCTCTGCGTCTCAATCAGAACAGTTTATTGAAATATTTTTAACACTCAGACAATGCTTTGTAATAAAATGATCTATCGTATTACTTGTATGATCTTGGCCTACGTACTCGTTTGGTATACGACCAGTTTGGAATAACTTTCTACGGGGCACGCGGTATGCGAGCGACGTTTATGAAGAAATGTTATCACCGCTGGCTATCTTAATTACTTTGATCGTTCACTGTTTTTACATCAATAAAATTTGCCGCTTTATCAAGTACCTGACGTGATACTTTTTTTTTTATTTGATCTCTATCAGATATTTTGATTTAGCAAAGTTTAAAGAAATTGACAGATTCAGGAAGAACTTTTGGAACATGTGTCTTGTTTTATTGGTCACTTAACTTATTCGTTTTAAAAATGAATTAAATGTCAGTTGGTAAAAAACATGTTTATTTGTATTTTTTGAATTCACCATTTTGGATGACAAAATGTTTGATTGCATATTTTATTTCTATGAGACGTTTGGATGCTACTGTGAAGGCAGTATAAGAAATTTGACATTTGTAATATTTGGAAATTAATCTAGAAAATATTGGAAAACTAGTTGTCGTCTGTGGTTTCGCTCGTATTTTTGATGTTGGTCATCAGGTAATAGGCATAAAAACCTAGCCTATTTCCTTTCTCGGAGTTCAAGTAAGCTTCATACCAAATTTCATCAAAATCGGTTCAATGATTGGGCAGTGAAAGAGCAACAGACGAACAGACAGAGTTACTTTCGGATTTATAATATTAGTATAAATAATAACTTTTCTAAAAATATTTACTATATAATACTTTAAATCTTCAAAAAATATCCACGTAACGAAATACAGTCACGTGTATCGTATTGTGTTGCGTTTTAATAGATGCTAAAAACTCATTTATGAGACTAATCCCATAACCATTCTCTGATTTGTCATTCGTTGACGTAGTTTCACCGGAATTGTTGAATTGAATTTAGGATGGCGTGATCCAATTTCATGCAGTAGGGCTTGTATCTATTGCCTCATCTCTTTTATGTGCAATTAACTAACTGACAGTGACTCATTGGGTAAACTGTGTTGAGTTTAATAACCTAGCTCAGGGGTTCTTAATCTTTTTGAACGCTAAATTATTTTATATTTATGAAATATCGCCAGCCTCAAAACAGCCTCAACCTTTTCTGAATTCAAGGACGCCGTGAGAGAGATTTATCGTAAATAGAATTTCATTATAAGCGAAGAAAAAGCGAAATAGATAAATGCTTTAAAGATTAATTAAGTATTGTATAATTTTTGTCTTATTTTGTAAACCAAAACAATATCATTTTATTTTCCGATAGATTTTAATTGGGTACTTAAGTTCCTTGCAAGGAACACTTGGAGTATCTTCACGCAAACCGCGGACCGCGTCTTAAGAGCCACTGACTAGAGTATTTTAGTTGTTATAGTCTGACGTCCATTTATGATGATTGATCAGTAAATAACATTCTCTTTAAATAATAACTGTTTTTTAATAATTCAATTATAACTATTTTAACTAAAAAATAATTATATATTACTATATTGGAATATTTGTTTCTAATTTCGATTAGGTTAAATTCGGATTTTTCATGATGTTTGCTGAATGACTTTCAAAATCATCGTCATTCTTAAGATTGTATGCGTGCGCCTAGGTTTGTGTTGAAAACTTAGTTTTCACAGTGAATTTTAATAGTTTTAAAGCTCGTGACTTTGAAAAGTCTACGCTCTTAGGTTATATTCATAAGTAGCTCCATTATTATATTTTGCCACCAAAATTCAGTCAGCTTTCAGTGTTTTTTGTTTCGGATAGAAATTTATATAAAATCATTGTCTGCAAAAATTCGCGTCTCGTGCTTAAGTATGTCCCGCTGGTAATGTTCTTAACTACATTTTAAAAACGTCTTTCATTTGTCGCATTTAATTCAGTGTGTGTTGTTACTCCAATTTCTGGGAGTGACTCGTCCATTAGCTAAATTGCCTGAACGGAGTTTTGGTCATTTCCCGCTGTTTACTCTGTATGTCCTGATTAGCCATTAGTTACCTACATAATATTCGTTTTTTTTTTTCTCTTTCATTTTCATTACTTCAAATCGAATAAACTTTCCAGCGTTTAACATTACGTCTGACGTTCCTTTGATAACGATGATGATTGTATTATTTTTCATTTTATGCTAAATATTTTCGAGGAAAAGAAATTGCGAGTCATGTTCTTGCGAAAAGATCACTTCTGACCTAATAACCAAATGACAGGCATCGGTTACGAGTTCAAAGAAGTCAACGATCTGTCAAACTACGACGTAGTCATGAATAATGACTAAGTTTTATGTTATATATCGTTTGTACAAAAGTAAAAAAAGCTACCTATTGTGAGAAAGTAAGAGTTTTACTTTAAGAACAACTTGGATCTAATACATCGAGAAACATTTAGAGGGCAACCTGTAAATTTCCCACATCTGGGCTAAGTCGATATTATCTGAGAAATTGGAATTTATTTTATCCTACACAGCTAGGATTCCTCGTGATGTTTTAATTCACTATCGGACACGAGATGAATCATTAACACAACAAATCTTCAATATGTAGGATCCATAATTTATTAATATATAAAATAAATTTGAAAACAAAGACTGAACATCGAGGAAGCGTAACATCGATGTCGCTACGACACAAACGAGCTCCGTTACAGGAATTCCCTGTTCTGATTCATCGGATCCTTTGGCGAAGCTCCAGTCTCACCCGGTAATAAATAATAAACAACACCGCTACGCTCGTTTTAATGATCTTGCGGTTTGATGCAATTATTGCTTTAGAATAATTTACTAAGTTAAATATTACATATTGTATTCAATATATAAGATTTACGATTTGTCTTATCTTTTGAAAGATAATTTTGGATATGAAATGGCGGTGAAGGAAAACATCGTGAGGAAACCTGCATGTGTCTTATTTCAACGAAATTCTGCCGCATGTGTATTCCAGCAACCCGCATTGGAGCAGAGTGGTTGAATATACTCCAAAACCTTCTCCTCAAAGGAGACCAATCCAACTAATCAGTCCGACCAATTTGAAAATTGCTTTAAGACTAATCTTTTTTCAACGCATGTATCTCTTCAACTATAATGGTTAAAGTCAATGTCGAATATTACATTTACATAATTCATTCTTTGAAAGCATATTTTGTCTCTCTCGTTTGTGGTAGGATTTCTTTCCGAATAGTTTCTACGATCACTCCTTTCGGTTGTTTGAAAGAAATAGTTCAATCGACGTACACACCGTGGAAATATCTTCACCGTTTTTGATTGCAGTTCTGATTCAGCGCGTCCTTTGGCGCAGTTCCAATCCCGTACCTAATATCGTTTCACTAATAAATAATAAACGAAACAACGCTTTAATGGTCTCTCGTGGAATATTGTGAATGATTTTAGAAATTGATACTGTAAATTTATATTAAATTATCTGTGTGCCGCTTCGCTCGGCTTTAATTGAATCTCGGCAATAATAATGGTTTACGTGTTTTATTTAGTTTTTATTTTAAATTAAATAAACAACACCGCTACGCTCGTTTTAATGATCTTGCGGTTTGATGCAATTATTGCTTTAGAATAATTTACTAAGTTAAATATTACATATTGTATCAAATCTATAAGATTTACGATTTGTCTTATCTTTTGAAAGATATTTTGGTTATGTTTGAGGCGTTTGGTTGTAGTAATAATTACGGTTGAAAATGTTCAATTTTTTAAGTAAATAAATTAGTTTTATTTAAAGGTAAATTATTGCATCGTCGGTATTGTGACTTATAAGGTTACGGGGTAAGCATTAGCATTAGCAGCCTGTAAATTTTCCCACTGCTGGGATAAAGGCCTCCTCTCCCATTGAGGAGAAGGTTTGGAGCATATTCCACCACACTGCTCCAATGCGGGTTGGCGGAATACACATGTGGCAGAATTTCGTTGAAATTAGACACATGCAGGTTCCCTCACGATGTTTTCCTTCACCACCGAGCACGAGATGAATTATAAACACAAATTAAGCACATGAAAATTCTGTGGTGCCTGCCTGGGTTTGAACCCGAAATCATCGGTTAAGATGCACGCGTTCTAACCACTGGGCCATCTCGGCTCGGCAAAAAAAAAATGCCAGAATTCGGTAGTTATTATTTACTCGAGCCTCGGAAAGTATGTATTGGCTCGTTTGATCGTTAGCTTTATCCTTGAAGTCTGAGTACCCCTCTGATAGTGTCAGTTTGTTCCATTCCATCGGATTATGACGAACAAGAGAAAAACGGGTGCGCCTGGTTCCGCTTATACTTATGCACGATGTCATACGCAGCTTAATAGTTTGAGAGTGACCTACATCGGTCGGGAGTCATAATATTAAATAGCTAATGTATTCGAAAATTAAACGCTATTTAACTGCCTAAGAATTTTTACTAACCATTATACAATACGGCCATTAGGAAAGCGACACGAATATGAATTATAATTATCGAGGTAATGTGAATAAAGTGGCAAGTATGGGCTTTAAATATTCAGCACATTTAAAGCCCTTACCCGCTGCTCTAAACCCTTTTCATTTGAAAATACGGCAATTTTTATTATTTTTTGTACAAGATACAAGAATTTACTGTGACGTCAAATAGCTTATAGGCCATGGACGATCTAGACATTTCTAATGTCACCTCATTTGACAAATTATAATCGTTAGCTCAGACAAAAAAAATCAGGTAAAAAACAATTTAATACGTTAGTCTTATGAACCCAACTTATACAAAGCTAAAATATCTTATGATAAAATTTAAAGAATGATCAGTCACTGTAATTAATAATAATTAATGTAATTAAAACAGCATTCTGAGAACGAAGCGTTTTAACGAGTTGCAATCTATGTCACTCATAGTGATAAGATCATAAAATGACTTTAAAGGGAATATAATATTATAACTTTTGTATAAAAATATTGAACAAATACGAAATCTATGTAAAACAAATAATTGTCATTCCATAAACAATACCGACTGACATAACGATGGCTAATGGTCCATTGAGACGTTCAATTTGGAGCAAAATTTTTTATTGAGAATTGGTGCGCGGGCTGGCTATTGGTAACGCCTGTAGACGTTGGCCGTAACGCATCCTAACTATATTTTACATCGCCAATGCACGCCAACCTTGGTAACTGGTAGTTACATTGGCTCACTCATCTAAAGCTAAGTAAGTGCTGTTTGGTGGTAGAATGTATAAGATGGTGGTATCAACTAAGTGGAGATGAGAAAGTTGTCCTATTTCTGAACGGAAACAATTTTCTGCTTCAATAATGTGCATTTTCATAACTGATTCAATAAAAAATCTACTCCAACACTTTATGCTTTAAAACTAGCAAAAAATACAACCTTCAACCTTTATTTACGCTTATAAAGCTCTCAAGCACTTAACTGGAAGTCGGTGCTTGAGTCACGCTCACTCGACGGCTCTCCTTTATCACGACATCGGTGTTACGTCATCTGTTAACGTAATACGAATAAATTAACAATTTTAATTAAAAAATGTTTACTAGAAAACGAAGAAAAAGTAGCAAGGAATCAGGTTCGTATTTGTTAGACAAGCACCACTCAATTTTCGTACGCTTAATTTATGTTTTAAAATGCATCTAGTTCTCGGTGGTGAAGATGAACATCGCCAGGAAATGCTGTGTGTCATATGTGTAATCACCAACTCGCTTGGAAATTCTGATATAAGCTCCTAATCTTCTAATGGAGAAGGAAGTCTTAGTCCAGGCACGGGACATTAATAGGGCTGTTACTTTATGTAGGTTGACTAACAAATAGACCACCTGGCAGTTGGTGGTTACCACCGCCCATAGACTTTGGTGCTGAAATATTAACCATTCTAGCGGGTTGGCATAAACCTAGGGGTTTCTACTCGTGCATTTACCTCCAAGTAAATGTACGAGTAGATGTAGGATCTTAGTGTGTTCACTGCAAAATCGTACGACTTTGTGGAAACAAGGTACGAACCACCCGTTAGCTGTTCTCTCGCTAAACAGTGAATAGTTTATATTCCTCTGTTTAGTTTTACCAGAAGAACCAGAGCAGTACGAAGTATATCATATATCAAATTCTGTAGTTGATGACGTAAACACTAAATTATTGCAATGTTTTCTTTGCGTTTATATTTTAAGTTACTCTATGTTTCCTCCATTTTAACACGTTATTCAGAATTATAATTAAGTTCAATGAGAGAAAACTTTAGATATTTTTTAGTGTCGCACTACAAAAGAACTAAAACAATATTGAGCAAATTTGTTACTTGATTTGCGTGACGCTTGACAGTTACCGAAAGTCATACTACTTTACTAGTGTGTTTGTTCTTAGTGGCTTACTGTGTGCCGCTACTTTTTTCGACAGGTTTAACAGTCTATCGAGACATATAAAAAATGATAAAAGAAAACTCATGATTTTCTTTCAAGAAGTTTGATAAATCTTTGTAAGTATCTATTAACAATTCTACTCAGTCACTTTTTGTACTGTTCAAGTTTTTCCTATCGTTGGAGCTATCAATAATTTGTAATATAATTTTTAATGTTGCTATTTTTCGGTCAGTTCGATTAATTCTTGGATTTCCTCTTTGATTGAAGATAACAAGTTGCCCATTTTAATGAAGATTAATTATGAATGTGTCAGTTGAAATATGTTGAGAGAGAAGCGCTCGTCAAATATTCGTTTTATTTGAGATCTGTGAGATCCTGCATTGATTGGCTCGTCCTTGAGATCTTCTGCCGTAGACGAAACTCAGTTTGGAAGACACATTTACGACATCGAGCATTAAAACTAAAAATATAATAAAATTGCTGATCAGGGTCCTTTCCCAATGCACGAAAACTGTATCATTCTGCCATATGTTTTTTTAGAGGTTAACAAAGAATCTTTGGTACGGAATAGTTTGTGGTAATAAGCTTGTTTATATTTCAATAGAATCACAAGGCAGTTTAGTTCGTCTGTTCCGGTTCCCCGTACCGACAGACGCGTCTCAAAACAAAACTTCGAACGGTTTATCTTACATAATCGTATATAAACTTTGCTGCGCGAAATAGCGCTTGTAAAACGCCAAAGTAACTCAGACAGAAGAGTAGGTTCGTTGTTAAATTAAAATGGAATACTTGTTCTGTATTTGAAATTTATTTTTTTAAACTACACAATTTGTTTGATTTGTCTATTACTATATTAATATACGTATGTGTGTGTAAAACATCGTACATATATGTAGATACGTTATATTACAAAGAAGCATTTTCTCGACGTAAATTGTTTATGGATTTTATATAATCTATTTACGCACATATACATTTTAATTTTAATCTGTTCTATAAATAAGCCTATCCATATATGATTCATATACTAGTATGCGGTCTCGTACGTTCAAAGAGTAGGTATAAGAATCGAGTTTTAAAACCTATGCTGTAGCAAGAAAAAAAATCATGAACATTTGTATTATTTAAAAGTAAACTTAAAAATCACCGCAATCATAATTGTCAGAACTTATCACTGTGAGTTAATTTTTTACGATTTTCAGCTTCCGGAATAGCACTGTAGGATCGAATATCCTATAATATATGTAAAGTTATCATGGCGCTAGTAGGTATTCGTTAATTCTTAGCTTTTATTTCTTTTAGAAGTACTGATATAATTATTTCTTAAAAAAATGTAATGATAAAATATTAAAATTATATGCATATGGTTATTTCTACGCAAACTTTTATCTCGTATAATGATGTAAGAAATAAGTTGACATAGTTAAGTTTAGTAGATTTTAGAACTAAATATCAGAATAATTTATTTCTTTTATTTTTATTATAAACTTTAGTATAGTAGAGTGTAGTGGTTAGAACGCGTGCATCTTATCTTTGATTTTTATCATGTGCTCAACGGTAAAGAAAAACATCGCGAGAGAACTTGCATGTGTCTCATTTCAATGATATTCAGCTACATGTGTATCCACTAACCCACATTGGTGAGCAGCCTGGTAGAATTAGCTCCAAAATCTTCTCAAAGGGAGAGGATGCCTGATGTCTAGCAGTGGGATGTTAGCGAATGCTGGGCATACACTGCTAGGCATGGGCCTGTAAATGTTTACAGGCTGTTAATTTATACACATTACTTATCGTAAAATTATCGATATTATATTAATAGTGATGTTGTCTAGCAATTAAAACATAAATTCATTAAACATAAAACAATAATAATAATATTTTAATTAGCCTACAACGATAACTATTTGACGCCAACAGATCTACATCTTACAAGATCAACGTCTTTGTGGATGAAAAAAACAGTTAATTAATTAATCAATTATTTTTTCATCGTTATCTAAGGTAACTTATAACGTTGCTAAATTTACATTCAGAAGAAAAAAAGATCTATCTGACTATGGGATGTACGAACACCATTTAGAAAGAAAATCGATTTTGGTTATAAAAATAAATTCTTCTCCGAAATTATTGACGCCGTCCGTCACGCAGGTTATGTACCATTCGTCAAGATTTCGACATTTGCATCAAACGTGCCATTAAATTCGAACCGTTAGCAGAGTTTGCGACGTGATATATGATGAGGAGTGACGGGCTGATTTAAACAATTTATTCAGTATAGAAGTTTTATACGATTTCGTTTTATTATGACACCGATCTGATAAGGGTTAATGTTTTTTGAAATCGGGAAAGGGATTTTTCCAAAACCGCCTGGTTAGAAAACCTGGCCTGGTCTGTTTCTGTAATCCGTTTTGAATGGCGAGTAAGCCAGTGTCATTGTTCAAGTGATTTAACAGCTTTTGTCAGATGCATAAGGGAGCATTGAAGTTCCAAATATAACGAAGGTGAACGATTCGGATGATCCATATTCAATTATTCAGGGTAAACCCTCTCATCGTAAATTCCATTAGAAAAATACCTGTTGATGTTTCAGACCATTTAAATAAAATATTCAATATGTGATACTTAAATTTAATTTTCGTATTGTGATTCAAGATATAAATAAATTCGGTTATATAAAACTCCTTTTGACAAATTACTTAAAGCATAGCTTTGCTTTGTTATCATCTCCAATATTTTGCTATTTATGAAGTTATATTAAAGAAAAAAAAAACGTCAAATTTAATATAGTTAAATCGGGGAAGAAAACGTATATACTGGTGTTATATACTTAAATGTTCTCATTAGTCATACTGTCACGAGAAACGTATATTAATTTAGGTGTGTTGAGTTAAAGCTTACCATGTGTAAAATATTTATACAAATGTACCTCGAGATCTAAATAACCCATTTGTTTAATGGCGTTAATCGAGTTCATTATCTATTTGCACGTTCTGTAAATTCGATGTCTACCGTTAACAGATAGACAAGAAGACAGAAGATATACAATTTATACTTTGTAGTACTCAGGAATAAAGTAGCCTTCTACC
Organism: Vanessa atalanta; assembly: GCF_905147765.1. Classification (NCBI taxonomy): domain Eukaryota; kingdom Metazoa; phylum Arthropoda; class Insecta; order Lepidoptera; family Nymphalidae; genus Vanessa; species Vanessa atalanta. The sequence goes on along the minus strand of NC_061894.1, from coordinate 4,274,965 downwards.
AGTGATTTTTTTGAATTGGAACATTACACATGGTAGGACTTTGTGCATGCCCGTCTGGGTAGGTATCACCAATCATCAAATATTCTACCGCCAAACAACAGTACTCAGTATTGCTGTGTTCCGGTTCGAAGGTGAGGGAGTCAATGTAACTACAGGCACAAGGGACATAACATCTTAGTTCCCAAGGGTGTTGGTGAATTGGCAAAAAAATGGTTAATATTTTTTACAGTGCCATTGTCCATCAGCAGTGGTGGCTCATTTACTTGTCCGTCTACCATAATAAAAATAAAACCGGAGATTACACCTTACATACAAACAGATAAATTTTACCTCTTTATAATATTAGTTGGATATATATTTAATACTAGCTGTGCCCGCGATTTCGTGCGCTTTGTTTGAATTTAAATTATTTGAATATTGTAGCGTGATTTAATTTTTATTCTATATATAATTCTTAAATAAAAGTAGCTTAAGTTATTCCTTATTACATCCGCTATCTGCCAGTGAAAGTCCCGTCGAAATCGGTTCAGCCGTTTCAGAGATTAGCTGGACCAAACAGACAGACAAAAATTGTAAAAAATGTTATTTTGGTATACAAGTATGTACCGTGTATACATACATATGCATTTAGTAAAAATGGGTTATTTTAATATTACAAACAGACACTCCAATTTTATTATATGTATAGATTTATAACGTATGCGTATCGTCTTCAAATTTCCAAGCAACTGTCATTCGATCACAATGCATACGATATTAGGTGTATATATGGAGCTCGTTTTGCGTCCCACGTTTTATGCACAAAATTACCAACATCTCAACAAACGAGTATGCTCTGTAAATGTATGAAAATAGTGATCAAAATTACTTGCTAATAATAATGAGGTAAGTATATCAATGTTACCAATTACGCTGTCTGTATTGTTTGTTCCGGCTATTGTATGCGAGTTCCCCTGTTTTAATACTGGGACAAAAATATCATTGACTGATTACTTAGAATGTCTGCTGGAAGACTGAGGCCGTATTTGTGTGATATCGTCGCGCACTACGAACTTTATTGTAGACTTCTACATCATGTACATGAGACTTAAGACTACGAGAGCCGAGGTGATCTAGATCGAAACCTATCCACAATTGTAGACCGTTAAAAAATAATTACTTTATTTTTACGAATTTTGCGGGTATACAACATAGGTATATCCGCAAAATTCGTATAAGCGAGACATTTATATATAAACCATTAAATTTTATTACATGACAGTTCAACGGGCGGCCATAGTTGATGCTTACGGGTAATGTTATAGATAATCTCAACTTTAATGAAAAGTAAATGATACACCATTTTTGTTTAGTTAATTTTATTTTTCCCGAACGAATCCGCGTTTTTCATCTAGTAATATTAAAAATCGCTGATAAAATCTATAGAGAATTAAGTCAATTTCAATTATTAGAACAAGTTTCCATCACCGTAATTGAACTGTCATTCGTTTCCATAGTATTTGTATGGTAATAGGTCACCCTAATGTCTCAATCGGGCCGTTGATATCGAGAATCGAGTGGTCTGACTCAGGGTCTCATAGAAATGACGATGTCTATACAATGTACGTATACTTATATTTCCTGCGATTCAAGCTGGCTTCCTGCGGCTTCTACATTAGGCGGCCTTTTTTGTATATGTAATTTATCACCAGACTGATATACCTACTCGATTGGTATTCCGTTATGAAACTTTCTGTCATATAATTATGCCTTATTGAATATATTCGTGGCATAAATGGTGTGCCAGGATGTCCCAGTGTACAAAACACGTGGATCATAATAGGTGGGATTGAAGTCAAGTATAGTCTCCAGAACTATTTATTTGTGATTTGTGATTTCAAAAATCTTAATTCAATGAATTAAATTTTGAGACGTTTACGATGGAAATTATAAATATTAATTTTTACATACACGTGTTGATTTTGCCCAGAAGGATATTTATGGAATGCTTACTAAATAAATCGCGAATCGAAATAATACCATGTACATATTTTAAGACACCAATATATTAAATAAAATGCAAAATTCAAAAGGATTACTTTATTAAACTATTATCATTTCAAATTTGTATTCCGACTATTTTGTTGTCTTGTTTATATTAATTAAAATGACAGCAATTACACATAAAATAATTACGTGCGAATCAACATAGAACATTTTTGGGTTTTACTTGCCTTAGCTAATTACGAATATGGGTTACTTTTCGCTTTACAATTTAAACTACAAAACATTTGTTTAAAAGAGTTGTTTTTTGGGTAATAGCTATGTGCTTGTGCGGGTTAATTTGCGCAATTTCATATTTATAATATATCCTCTTAAATATTAATTAGTTTTACAGCGTCAACTTCAGTATTCTTTATAAAGTCTAAGTTTCTTTTGCCCATTCTTCTCAGGTCATATTCTTTTCCGAGCCGGTGGTAGTGTTTTTGACAATCAATAAAAAACCAAATCAAAATACTCTTCATTTCCGGCTCATGAAGGTACTTTTGTATCGTCATGTCTTATTTATCAATGTTTTTTTTTTTTTTTATGGTATAGGGGGCAAACGAGCAGGAGGCTCACCTGATGGAAAGCGACTACCACCGCCCATGGACATCTGCAACACCAGGGGGGTTACAGGTGCGTTGCCGGCCTTTAAGAAATAAGTACGCTCTTTTCTTGAAGGTTCCCAAGTCGTATCGGTTCGGAAAAACCGCCGGCGAAAGCTGGTTCCACAGAGTGGTTGTGCGAGGCAGAAAATGCCTTAAAAATCGCGCTGTTGTGGATTTACGGACATCTAAGTGGTGTGGGTGAAATTTAGAATTTTGTCGAGATGTCCGAAGGTGGAATTCAGCTGCCGGGATTAATCCAAACAATTCCTCGGAACACTCCCCGTGGAAAATTCGGTAGAAGATGCAGAGTGATCCAACATCTCTACGCAACGCCAAAGGATCGAGCAGATCAGAAAGGGCTTGATCGTCGATAATTCGAGCTGCTCTACGTTGGATACGGTCAAATGGAAGGAGCTGGTACTGGGGAGCACCCGCCCAGAGGTGAGAGCAGTACTCCATGTGAGGCCGAATTTGCGCCTTGTATAGTCTTAGGCGATGGGCCGACGTGAAATACTGTCTTGCCTTGCTGAGCACACCAAGCTTTTTTGATGCCAATTTGGCTTTGCCTTCCAGTTGACCGCGGAACTGAACGAGGCTCGAAACATCAACGCCAAGTATTCCGATACTAGCTGTGGCGGCTAACGGAATGTTCTCGAATCGTGGAGATACGACGAATGGTGTTTTTTTAGCGGTTAACGCGCAAACTTGCGTCTTTTTGGGGTTGAAATGGACTAGGTTTAGCCGGCCCCAGTTCGAGACTTCGTTTAACGAAGACTCGATTTCAGACACAAGTTTGTTCCGGTTTTCTTCGACGTTTTCCCGAGAAATATTAGCACGGCCGGTGTATGAGGTGTCAACGGTACTGTCGTCTGCATAGCAGTGAATGTTCCTGATTTGCAACAAGTCATTGATATGCAGAAGAAACAGAACGCAGCCTTGTGGAACACCAGCGTTGACGAATTTTTGGTCGGAGCATGCACCGTCGACAACGACCTTGATGCTCCGATCTGCCAAAAAGCTGGTAATCCAACTGCATAATTTCCCGGGAAGCCCATAGGAAGGAAGCTTCGAAAGAAGCGCTTTGTGCCATACGCGATCGAAGGCCTTCGCTATGTCCAGACTGGCTGCTAATGCCTCCCCCTTGCTCTCAACTGCTTCCGCCCATTTATGAGTAAGGTAAACTAGAAGATCACCGGCTGAGCGACCTCGACGGAAACCGTACTGGCGGTCACTAATCAGCTGGTACTCCTCTAGATACCACAGGAGCTGACAGTTTGTGTTTTTTGACATGAGCTTTAAATTTTTTAATAGGCCAAGTTAAAAATAACTTCTGAATCTTATTATAGAAACGAACTAAGGAAGGATGTATTAACTTTGCGAGGTCGGAAACTAGGTATTATTAGTTTGTAAGTGTAATGTTTCTATATATAATCTTCTTATATACGTACGAATAGAGGTTATAACAAGTTTTTTTTTTTTATAAATAAAAAGAAATGTAATTTAATAATATTATTGTAATATCGTTAAATGTTTAAGATGTTATCATAAGCGACGTTAACAGACAATTCTAATGTTTATACCGAGTATATCAGTATTAAAATGGCGAATAGATTACGTCCTGTCGCCATTTCCTGAGCGACCGTTTAGTATGCAATGTTATTCGAATACATCCTACCGTCACCCATTACATACAGTAACCATTTTATGGTTATCCCTTTTTGATGCAGATGCTTGACAAGATTGTGGGAAATCTGAAGCTTAACAAATGTAGATTCATGGTAAAGCAAAATATTTGTATAAAAGAGAAATTGACTCATGACTGACTGCCATCTTAGGTTCGGATTTTGAGCCTGTAATGAGATGCTAAGTTTTATTTTCAATAAATCCTCATTAATGAATTGGAGTTTAGATTCTGGCGTATCTCCGGAACCACAAAAATTTGTCAGTCGTGCGTCTGAATTTTTTCGTCATGTCTGATGCTCCTCAAGGTGCTTCACTTTTGGATAGTGAACGAGAGCAACAATGTAGACAGATAGTGTTTACGTACTTACTTATGATAAATGTCATAACAATAGTTTTAATTAAATAAAATATAATTTAGATCACTATATACTTTAGTAAAACTTTGAAAAATCTTTGTTATATGTATTTTTGTACAGTTATGGTTTAGAAATTAAACATCACGGCATGTATTATGATAATAAAAATCGACATAAAATTAATTACGTATGCAAATCGCTGTTAAGACTTCATACAAAAACAAACATCAATTTGAATTATTAATTGTCGCTTACGTCGTTTTAAAGTAATTCGATAAAATATACACTTACAATGATTTATTTAACGAAATTCTCTTATCTTAAATGTGTTATAAAAATAGGGGTCAATGACACTGAAACTACCAGCATAACTACGCGATGCAAATCGATAACGATAAGTTCAGAAAATCAATGTCATATGTTTGCTAAAAATTTATACTTATCAATTGCGATGTCTTCAGCGTTTTTCATCAATTTCTTGAAAAACGATTACATTTCTCGGAAGTTAAAGAAATACTTCATTGAATTACTAAGGAATATTACTGGTAAAAAACCCAACAACAAATAATTATACAATGATCGTTCATTGTTTTCAGGAAATAATAATAATAATACAACTTATTGTAAAGCAAGAACATATAAAAGTTTACAATATCAATATCATAAAAATATCTAAGACGCTAACAAGTTATCTCTTCCAGGATTACAATTATAATGTAACGTCTAATAGGATTGCATATCATATTACAAATCATAACACATCCAATGATAAAATAATAGACAAATGAAATGCGTTTATGATTCAAACCATAGCACTTAATCCGGTATCCGATTCGGATACTCCAGTAGCATTCATTTATCTGATAAGCCATCCTTATTTCCATTCATCGGAAGGTACGAATGTTACCTTATTGTGATGCGTTGCATATGACACTTGATTCATTCGTATCGTTCCGTTTTATCTAGAATTCGTAGGCGTAACGTGTGATTGCGTACCTTGGTGGGGGATTGTTATGCACATTTCGCTCCAACCTCATATAGTCAATGAATTACTTTCGGATATCACGCACGTTTGTCTTTAATACGATTACGTGTTTCGCTAAACTTGTGATAAGTGTAATATTATTCATTACTACTGGTAACTCTAAATCGTTTATACAGTAATAAGCATCGATAAAGTCGAAGTGTTAATTTAAAATCGAAAGTTTGAGTGTTTTAACGAAATAAAAATAAATAAAAAGTGTTTAAAAAATGGTAATGGAGTCTGCACAGCCCAATGGGCGGTTTTGGCCATTATCTCCGCGATTATGGCGTCGTAGCAACGAATATTCAAAAGTCGTATTCGAACCGAGACGACCTCCGACTTCGCCGATCGAAATACGAAAGCATGAGAGAATCGACGAAACGCCAGATCTGTTACGGTCTAGAAGTTTCATTAATGATAAGTTAGATCATTTAAATCTGGACGAAGGAATAGAATTAAGGAACAGTCTAGAATATAAGAATAGATGGAGCGTAGATTCTAAGAAGCCACCGGTTAAAGAAACTAAAAAGGATGACGTTGTCAAATTGAGATCCAAGAAACAAAGACAGCCCAGACCGAACAGTCTCCAGCTGTTACTTTGCCCTTCAAGTTCGGGACACTACAGCAGTAACACGTGGAGATACACCAGGGTTCGATCGAAAAGGTTCGTTATTTTACTTCTAAAATGATTAAATTAGAATGATAAAGCTTTCATTTTTTTTTTTAAATAAGGTTAGAAAATAATTTATTGATTCGAACATTAGTGGTACTTTTTAGGGTACCATTTAGGGTCCTGTTTGTTATCTTAGTGAACAATCTGGCACGTTTACAAATGGATCCAGTTTCTCAGGTATAAAAGAAGTATACGTTGCTTAATTACATCTTAACGTAATCAAGTTACTGATGACTGGAATTAATTAATTCGTACACTTTCCCTTACACTTGTTATCGTAAATGTCTCCACCTTGCTCAACGATGTGGGTGGCGTGTGGGTGCTATTTCGAAGGCTGGATAAGCGTTATTAAATTCGACTTCAACTGTTTGTGATGGAATTCGATAGATTCGAATTAACAATGATTTATGATTCTGCATATATTTGGGATGATTAACTATTAAATATATTATAAAATATGAATGAGTATTCATTATGATGTAGTTTAATATTTACGGTTGCACGTCTCGCTCTATGTGCATCCTGAATGTATCGTTCTTTATTTTTGCTTTGCGCTGTGTTTTCAGCTGTCTGTCAGTCTTTATTTCTATTAACGGTTACTGCTTCAACATTTCATTGGAATTTATAAAGGCTAAACAAAGTCTTAAGCAAAATGTTTAGGAGTTTTGTTTGACTTATTATATTCAAATATTTTGTGTAAATTTTTAATTAAAGCAGTTTTTAATTTCTTTGTTTTTTCGGAGTCATTGTATATTTGTTTTATTACAACTTTTTTTAAATGTTATAGAATAAGTAGCTGCTTTATTAATATTTTAATCAAAATAAAGCTTTCGTAAATATAATAATATGTCACGGTGATTAATTAATTGTGATTTATTATTAAGTAACTACTATTAAGATATATATATATATATATATATATATTTAACGACTTAAGTACGATATATATATATATATATATAGTTAACGACTTAAGTACGACTTACTTAATTTTTTTTTTTTCTAATATAATATTTGCCCATTTGCCATCACACCGTTATAAGAAGTTGATATGTTCACTAATTACTTAATTAACTAACTACATCACTAAATGCAGCTAATGATTGTAGTGGAAATAATTGCTTTTAAATGATTCCGACTTCTAATTAAGTTAAAATACTTAAAAATTCTATTTCAAACAAAAGTGTCAACCTTTCTTTTTAATTCAATTCTACTGTCGAGTTATACTTGCTATTAACAAAAAAAAAATTGTTAAACTTAACACATTTTACTTATAATAAAGCTTTTAACCAATGGCGTAATCTAATGAACGCTTAACTAATTTTCATTATCATTTCGTTGACAAATAATCCAAATAATATAACAAGTCTTCGAAATTGGTTTCTTATAGTTCCACACTATTTTTAACTAATTATGTCAGTTGAGTTTAATCCTTTTTATCTTGTTGATAACACTAGTTAAAGTACTAGTTTTTTAATGAATTAGCACAATCTAATAGAACTGTCCGAACTTACTAACTTAAAATGTTTTTCCTATGTGACTTGTTCTAAAAGTAATTAGAATGCGGAGTATAGTAAATAAGCATGTATATAGGAATACCTTCTTTTAATTTAAATGAAGATATTCCCGTATATTTAAAATATATAGTTATTATATAGTTTTCGTCCACGGCCTTTCTCCCGTTTTAGTGTTCTTTAACAAAATAATAGAATTTAATTGAATAAAAATGTACCGAATATAAATATTAATTAAAAAAAAAAATGAAATGTATGATAAGATAATTTTAAATCGAAAGTAAAGAAATAATTAATTATGTACTGAAGATCTCTCCTTATCAATTTTCTCATAGATGCGCCCTGTAACTATTTCTATGTATGTGATCTTTGTACCGAGCTCTGTAGAACTATTCTGTTTCTCTAAACCCCACATAGAAATCTATCGAGATATATGAGAAAGTTATACGCGACATTAACTTCAATAATTTATATTTATAATACTTGATAGATATCATACAAGCCAGGTTTCAACTTAACGACTCTCGACTGGGGCATCAATTGTCGGTTTCTTGCAGATTTTACTGGACCAACCATGTTGTTAATTAATTATATTCAACGCCCATTGGCTATTAATTAATTAATTTAATCTATAATCAACCCTCATTGGTTATTTACGCTTGCAACAAGTATTAAATACAATATTTATTCCTATTCATGTATATAAATGTTGTCGACATCAGTAAACGTAATTAGCGAATATTTATAAATAAGTTGCGTACGAATCGTACGTTATGATTTACGTGCGATGAATAATTTATTCGCATGTTATCGTCGGACGTCGAAATAATTGTGTTTTCCAATAACGATTTTGTTTGTGCTATTGTGTCAAATTTTAGTTTTTGTTTTTTTTTTTTTAATTATTGACACGTGGACGAAGACAATTTTTAAACTGACAATTAAACAACTCCAAAAGTGTCTTATATATGTTACCATTTATTTTCTATTTAAAAGTAATCAATAATATGTTTATTTTTAGGTTTTTCACGGGATCTTACTTATTTTTACCTGTTAGTACCAGTGGTTCAAATTTGGAAATTGAATTTTACACCAGTTTCGGCCAGTTGAGCCGTTCAGCTGATATACAATTACTGTTAATACAATTTAGTACTAATATTATTAATTTTAATAAAAACATTTAAAAGATGTGGATTAGCTTAAAAGTTCTAAGCTTGAAGTTAATGTGGTGATCTCATTGGGTCGTGATTGAAGGTTTTAATTAGACCACGGTTTCTATAGTAACCAAGGTCGATAGTGTGGCAGTCTTGTGGAATTCCTGTTTGTTTCGTTCATTTGTAATATGAGTACTTCTACCATAAAGCTTTATGAGTTGTTAATATTTATATAATTTACTATACTTATATAACAACTTAAATATACTTTATACAAGATAACATAAGATAAAAATAACGAAAAATACGTGCAATGTGATACGTATATGAATTTTAATGTAACTACTAATTCTTAGGTAATCAAGAGCGTGGGTAGTTAGCAGGTCAAGGACATCTGGTAGAACTAAAATGTGATACAAATGTCCGATTAAATCAACTTTTATCGAACACGTTGTTTTCAGAATAAGGAAATCACGTCAGGCTGAAATAAACGTGTCAGTGTAACTACAGTGGTCCATTTGTCTAAACATGAATAAATGTACATAAAGACTATATATACAGTTAAATTGAGAACCACCTCATTTTTCGGATTCAGTTAAAAAAATCGAGCGAAATCTGTATTGACGTCCATTCGCGCAGCATCGCGTAATGAATATTCAACAGCCTAGATCATAACGAGGGTTTATGGAAACCAATTTAAAATAAAGACGGACAGTATTGTACGATAGTTTCCGAACGTTGAATGGAATTAATTAAATTTTTATACATTTATTAATCCGTAGCTTTACAGGCGATATTTTTAATCATAAAGTTTTTAAAACGATATTACTTTTTTTCCGATCCAAATTAGGCAAACGTCTAATTTCATTTACTCACTGTCCATTTAATTGTTTCTTTTTTTTATTGAATTAATTGTTTTTAATATAAGAATACGTTGTTTTTATTATATAATATATATTAAAATAAGAGGAACACTACGCAACATACTTTATTATCAAGAAACAAGAAATGTCACAAGAAACGTCAACATTTTCAAATGATATGATAATTGTTTTAAGGCACAAAATAAACAAATGATATATTGCCCATTTTTTGTAATAGAAACAGCAACACTATTAAATATGCGAAATGTTTTCTAGCTGATCTGTAAATGAAGCATTATGGTTAAGGGTTAAACTCAAACAAAATCGTCCATTACATGCACTTAGTTAAGTCATAACTCCTAAAATTCGAAGTATAATATGAGCTCCTATATTGTTAATATCAAGAAAATGTGCCTCAGATGGAACAATTGATAAAAAAGCTCCAGATCCAACAGTATTTACTCACGCTTTCAAATCAGACGATGCTGCAGAACATAAATTAGCCGACCTAATTACGTAGTGCTGAACTAGTTTGTGTTTACAAATCGTGAATTACCTTTGTAAGTTCGTCGACCTTTACAATAATTACACTAATTTGTTGCATGTTTGTACCATTGTATGTATCTTCCAATCCTTTACTTGTCTATATTCATTATATGTTCGCGATTCCATTCCGATGTAACTTCTAGGACCAATTCTTTGTTTTTTTTTGGGGATGAGCTAATGGCCCATATAAATGGACTTCTCATAGAAGACGCGCCGTAAGAAATATTAACCATTCCTTACATCGCCAATGCGCCACCAACCTTGGGAACTAAGATGTTATGTCCCTTGTGCCTGTGATTACACTGGCTCACTCACCCTTCTAACCGGAACACAACAATACAGAGTACTGCTGTTCGGTAAAATATCTGACGAGTGGGTGGTACCTACCCAGACGGGTTTCCGGGATCTCTTCAATTGAAGAATAGGAAACCAACTGAACGGCAACTATTATGTTTCGATTCGATTGAGATAAACTGTCAATGTGTTAGTAGAATTAGCACACGGCACTTGAATGTGTGTTCTATTCAATACCGAATAAGATTTTTTGGTTGACATAATATTGCGTTTATCTGCTGCTCTTATATCCATACCTAACCGCTTTCACGTCTTACACACTCAAAAGATCATCATGAACTTAACTTATAACGTCAGGAGTACGTAAAAGAACATAGGGTACCTAACACACCTTATCTTCAAACGAAACCGCGGGCGGATAATTAGTGCTCTAGTTTTTATTATATAACTAAAACTTTATCACAGTAATATGAAATGGTTGCAACATTAAACTAATGGTCAGTTTCACAAGTGCCATATCGTTATCATTTATTGCGATCCATATTGAGGTCTTCAACCTGCATCGTCGTATGCAATTTTAGTTCACAGTGAGGTAAACGCAACACTTATGCGAAATATTACAAATGAAGAATCGATATTTAGTTCAAACTACGCGAAATTGGTCAGCCAATATTATTACAACATTTCTCAATGTTTTATCTGGAATCATCTTTATATGCATATTTTATACAGCAACGATATTTTTATCTAACGTTGGTAATTTATTTTATTGTGTACGTTGTTTGATACATAATGTATATCAAAAACTACTTCGTTCCTACCGGGTCCCATGACAGCTGTTTTATTTACTCCATATTTTTTTTATCGAAAACCATTCATTTTAGCCGAGATGAGCTTGAGCCGAGATGTCCCAGTAGTTAGAACGCGTGCATCTTAACCGGTGATTTCGGGCTCAAACCCAGACAGGCACCACTGAATATTCATGTGCTTAATTTGTGTTATCATTTATCTCGTGTTCGGCGGTGAAGCAAAACATCGTGATGAAACCTGCATGTGTCTAATTTCAACGAAATTCTGCCACATGTGTATTCCGCCAACCCGCATCGGAGCAGCGTGGCGGAATATGAGAGGAGGCCTTGAGCCCGGCTGTGGGAAATTTACAGGCTGCTAATGCTTAAAAAAACAATTTTAGCAATTATAGCGGTAAGTGTCTTACTTCTATTTTGACTGTAGTAACATTTTTTGCATCGATCTGCGCAAAAGCTGATAGATTATAACTCGCTGCGATAACCTATATGTCTGTAAGTATGTCGTCATCTATTTCATTCTTATCTGAAACATTTGCGACTGTTACAAAATCGTATTAATTTCTTTTATTGTGATTCACGTCGAACACGTCTCAACCTGTTCCATATGAATCACTCTCCTCTTGCCCACGTCGTATTGTTTGTTTCCTTTTGAAATAAATATTGATAATAATATACATAGATCGGATTCCATAGCGAGCTTACGTGTTAACAACCACGCTTACATACAGATAAATATTTAACCAATCGCATTAGTTGACCGTCTTTTTAGGGTTCCGTACCATAAGGGTAAAAACGGGACCGTATAACTAAGACTTCGCTGTCTTTCTCTCCGTCGGTCTGTCACCAGGCTGTATCTCAAGAACCGCAATACCTAGACAGTTTAAGCTTTCACACAAATACTAAAAACAAAATAAAATAAATATTTAAGGGGAGCTCCCCTTCATGGCAACAGGTAGGCTCTTGAAATATTCACAAAATATTCAGTTGTATTTTTATTTTAATAATAAATAATACTTTATGAATGCTGTTCAGCGGTGTTCGGTTTAACATCGATTTCTTTCTTTCTGTCACCATTGACAAGATTACATACTTAAACTATCTCGGTCCAATCGTTAGCGGAATGTCTCGAAAGAAATTCCGCCAACCGTTGGACCATACTAATTCCTTTAAAGCCCTTTGTCAAGTCATACATAATATGTTATTGTATATGCTTGTTATACGCTTAATGCTTTTACCATATATGTTCGTGTATTTAGTTATTTGTTACTGAATTATAAGGACTCAATAAATATAGTCACATTTTAAACTGGCGACTATTACTGACGGAATATTAACCAAAGGACGCATTGTTGAGTTTTCATAAGCTTAATCAATTAATCATTATTTGTGATGTAATTTTGATGACAAAAACAAATGCAATATCATCAAATATTTAACATTTTGTAATAAGTATGGTGAAAGTATAATAATTTAATCAACCGTAAGGCAATGATTCGTGAAATCTAATACATAAACACAACGAAATCGACCACTAAAAGGGTTGTCAGCCCCTTTCACATACACGCAGCGCATTTGCATGCTCCGAATGCTGCCAATCGATGGAACTCCCCCCTATAAGGGGGGACACCCTATTGTAACTTGCGGCGGCTCCACACAGAGCCACTAGCCTGTAGATAATTAAAACGAAGGCCGCGTGTTGACCGAGTGCAACTGTGGCGTTGCGTGCAATTTTGACTATTCGTCAATAGCTTCATATGTATATCGATCTTTATATTCAAGAATATACTTTATTCTAAATTCAAAAATTAATAAACAAATTCTATATCTGATTTACAATTGGCAACATGTTTAACTGATTTAAAAAAAAATCACAAGAACTCTTGTTTATCTTTCCTTATATATAAGGTTACTTGATCTTAAATTAATAAATTAAATTAAGGTACGATAAATAAATGATAATATATTTAAAAGTTTAAATAAATAATAGTTGTTAAAATTAATCACGAGTGTATTAATAAGAATTAATTGTTATTGAAAAATCCGTATAAATAAATTATTTCAAAGTTAAACATAGATCACGTTCACAGTTGAAAAACATAGATCATATTTTGGAATGTGTACTTATGTGTATATTTTTGTTACAGCCATGAGCCCGAGGGCGGCGGCCGGTGCGGCGAGGGGCCGCTAGCGCGCGCGATGCAGCCCACGCCGCAGGGCGGCTCGCCCAAGCGTCACGCCACACCTGCGTCTGGGCACGGTATGATTATTTTTTTCATAAACTTACCAAATATAAAAGTAATTATCGAAAAGTAAATACATTACGGATATATGAATAGTTACGGATTCGAAATTGAATGACTCCTTATCCGATTGTTTCGTTTGCTTTTAGTTACGAATATTATATTATTGATAAATTGTAAAAGGGATAGTTATAAGGTAACAGTTTGATTTTATTTGTAGGTATTTAGTATTAGTTATAATCATAGAAAAAACAAAAGCCTTAATAAAAAAAATATAGTTTATATCGGATTACGGCTTCAAAGATATTTTTATTTCGGATATCCGCTAGTTTTCGTTACGGTTACGGAGTTTCATAAGATCTCGGATTCACTGTGGATTCATAATTCTACAAGCGTATAGAGGCTTTAAGTGACTTCTAATAGTCTTAAAATTCAGATTGAGTGACTGTTAATAATAATATGTAGTCGCATTCGAATAAAGTAAATCCACGAAAATACTCACCGACGGCAAAGTGTCTGTGTTGATATGATGTCGGAAAATGTTATCAGATCTACCATTATAATAACGATTAATAAGAATACGTTTAAATTGTAATTCTAGCTCATTACAAACTCTACAGATTTTAACATTATTTCTGTATTTAATTGACGCGATATCATTGGTCCATATCTTGATTAATCCGTGTTATTCATTATGGATTCACGACAAAATGGCGAAACTTTGGGAGTAAAATTAAACTGGATATAATTTGTTAAGTTACAGTGTTCTATAATGAATAAAGATGTAATCATGAAGAACTGTTTATATTGCATAATTTATCATAGATTTTAGCTTATTTGTTTATCTCTACTTCGAATAAAATAGGCCATACGTTATACTAGTTACTTAGAAACTACTACTAAGATTACTACGAATAACGGAAGTAGTAGTAGTAGGCTGAAAAGATGTGAACGTAAATGTAACAATTCTACTGCCAGTAAGCAAAACAAAGCATTTTTTTTGTAAATATAGTTAACGTTATACATTTGTATTATGACCCAGTTTTTTCAGCACATTTGCTCACAAATTGAGAAAACTACTTTTGACGGAATACTTGAAAATGCATGAAAACACCGGCCAAGGTCGCGATGCGCTGGAAGGCAGAAACAGAGAACGCATTTTCTCGTAGCGTCATTTCCATAATGAGTTTTATCATCCAACTCGTTACGTACAAAGATGTTTAATTAAAAGTTAAAATTCGTAACAGATCTTAACTCGAAACGACTCGGTACTCGTCGTTCGCTTTTGTATCGAATTTTAATTAACTTTTCCATTTGAATATTGTTTTAAATTCAGCGAATGTGCGATAAAATTTTTGATTGAATTTGTTCGTCTGATATTGGTTGTCCTAATGGAAGTAATGGTTAATAATATACTAATTAAAAAAAAAAAACTCATATTAAAAAATTATAAAATTTAAAGTATTATTTACATTTACATAATTACATATTATGTATTAATAGCGTTTATATATCGATATATATATATACAATAAATACACGCCTCCACGCCTTTTTATCTTTAATATAATCTTGTATTAAATATAAGTTAATTATATATAATGTTTATGTTTAAATATCAGTGAGAGTAACAACAGATATCAGTGAGATAGTTAGATTTGAATCAGAATATCGGAATAGATAAGACACTTCGACGCTCGTTAACCGCCACTAAAAAGAAAATGACAGGAGGCGTCATTATAGGAGCCGGCGCTGATGTCACCACTTCCGATGTTGCCGACGATCGGGCCACGTGGTTACTAACGAGCGGTCCATTTTAAGGTTTCTTTACCAAATATAGTTCAGAATTTTGTCATGTCCGGTTAAAGAGGTAAAGCTACAGACGTTTCACTGTTGAGCTGAATCCTGCTAAAGAGAAGGTTTTTGCTTATTCCGTAATCCTGTTCGAATATAGGTTGGTGATTACAGTGGCAGAATTACATCCGATACATACAAGTTTCCTCTCAATGTTTTCCTTCACCGCAGGGCACGAGAGGTATTGGTGCACTTTTTTAATCGTCCGTCTGTTCGTTTATCATTCTTAATTTTTTTTAAAACCTCGTCTTGCGTCTGAACTGTATTCGTTTTCCAAGTGGTAACTTCAATTATTCTTGACAAATCTGTACTGAATGAAAATAAAACAAAACGGATGGAAAAGAAACTGAGATTCTCGTCGGTTCATCCAATTAGAATCTACATTCCGAACCGGTGGTAGCTTTATATTTAATACTGTAACACGACGATTCAAAAGTGTTTAGAAAAGGTTCCTAAAAAAAGTCAATTTGGATTTTCTTTGGCGCTATCTGATTGGTGAACATTACCGTGATATCACTACAGGAGGTACCACCACCTAAACAATTAATGACATTATTTTTGTATAAGAGTAATAGACAAACACTTTTATTTATATCCTTCAGAAAAGAACCGACTACAAACTCGGTACTCTAAACCACTAAGTTACAAGGACATGTTAATTTAAAATTTAATAATATATATATATCTCTAACAAGTTTGTCCAGGGTAGGGGGCGTTCATGAATAACTCTGACGTATTGTATAATGGGTTATGGCGGTCGGTAAAACGACAGATAACATTTATTTATGGCCTATCCAGCCTGGCTTCGGCGACATCCTTCCGCCCGCATCGCTGTCACGATATTTAACCGAAATAAAACGTTACGAGTTGTGATTGGTGCTACATCAGCTAGCTAGCTAGGTTCTCCGTGTAACAATATAAAAAAGTAAAGTACGTGCCTTTAACTCCTATAAGTGTTCCTCTACTGGACTGAGGCCTTGTCTCCTTTTGATGGAAGCTCCAATGTGAATTGGTGACACATGGTGATCACAATGTTTGCCCACATCTCACGGTATTAATTAAGACAATCAGCCTAAGCACACTAAATTATGCTGATGCTCGGATTTGAATCCGCAATTCACGTTTAGGATTCCAATCTAACCTTACGTGAAACGGAGATTATTTAAAACAAAATGTGTTTTATGGTAAAGCAAATTACAACGACACTTCAAGAATTGTTTCTTAAGAAATTTAAAGCTTATTGCTACAATAATAAATGAGATACAGTAAACATGGCGGTTTTATTATTTATTTAATATATATATTTTAAATACTAGAAAGCATTTACAAAAGCATATGTAATATAATTTACTAGATTTTACTAAAAAGTAACGTGAACTTAATGAGATATCATACACAACCGGTGGTAGCGGTTTCTAAAGTGTTTCCGGTGACATAAAAAATCGGAAGTTGCCTTAATAGAGATGTGGAATAACAAGTTTGACGAGTATTAGATACGGATGTTGAATCGTAAAATCAAATTCAAGTGTAGGTGTGGGAATATAATTACAATGTCATAATTTTATTGGGACATTAATTGGGATAACATCTTAGTTCCCAAGATTGGTGGCGCATTGGCGATTTAAGCAATGGTTATTAAATCCATGGTGATGGTGACCAATTATTGCCATCAGGTAGCCCAATGGCTCGTCCATAATTATCTCATAAAAAAAAGATCGACACTTCGCACTCGATTATTGATTTCCTACAGTTATACAAACATATCCGTTAGTAAAGTAAGGTAAGCCTGCTAATAGTCCAGTACTTTGGAGCTTATATCGTGACGCTGCTCCAATGAGGTTTGTGCATTCACATGGGGCAGAATTTCGATGAAATTAGACACGCCGAGCACGAGATGAATAATAAACACTAATTAATCACATGAATATTCAGTGGTGCTTGCCTGGGTATGAACCCGCATTCATCGGTTGAGATGCATGCGTTCTAACAATTGGATCATCTCGGCTCGTATATGCCTTATGTATGCCGTAACATTTTAATTTAATAATTGGCTCAATTACAATATTTGAATACCCGACCCATCGACGAAGTGATGAGATATGTACTGTCGCAACTTTACTTTAAAACTGTTTGTTTTATAACTGTTTATTCTATATTATTCCTTTATAACTCTATCGATTTATAAAGCTCACACAATCAAATCAAAATATACTTTATTCGAGTAGCCGAGATGGCCCAGTGGTTAGAACGCGTGCATCTTAACCGATGATTTCGGGTTCAAACCCAGGCAGGCACCACTGAAATTTCATGTGCTTAATTTGTGTTTATAATTCATCTCGTGCTCGGCGGTGAAGGAAAACATCGTGAGGAAACCTGCATGTGTCTAATTTCAACGAAATTCTGCCACATGTGTATTCCGCCAACCCGCATTGGAGCAGCGTGGTGGAATATGCTCCAAACCTTCTCCTCAAAGGGAGAGGAGGCCTTTATCCCAGCAGTGGGACATTTACGGGCTGCTAATGCAAAAAAAAAAAAAAGAGTAGACTTTTACGATCACTTTTGAATCGTCATTTGCCAAAACTATATTAATTTAAAAACTCAGAGATGTTATATAAAAGGTCCGTCGCTTAAAACTTTCTGATAAACCACGATCGTCTTTACAGCGAGTTCTAACTGAATTCTTACAGAATAGTTCAAACATTTCTACTATTGCTCGACAAATACCATCGAGAATGGACTGAAGGTAAATTTTCCGTCGTGCAAATCATCCGTGTGTTATATTTTATTCCGAGTAGAAAATCAATACGGCCGGTATTAAAGTTTCCTCATGGAAATCTTAGGAAAACCTAATTTTCCGGTAATTTAACGCTGTCGCGTTTCCAGCCCGTGAGTTACTTAGCCGAGTTCCACTGAACTATACAATTTGATTATTCAATGAGCTACACTATTTGCATCTCAACTACTTGATGTTCTTCCATATAACTACGTTACAATCGAATCGCATGGATTTATTCATAGAGCTTCAGACCGTATAAGGTATGTATTGACATTTATTGGTGTACGATTCTAGCACTGACGAGGAAGATACGGCCCGGTTACTTAGGCTCAATAGCGAGTTATTGGAATGTTGGATTCCCGTATAGCTTTTCATAAATTAGTATGTTTATATGAGATTAATATACTTCGACATCGATTAACATGAACATCGGCGCGTTGACCTATCATATCATTGCGTGGAGAGAGTATATATAGACTGAGCTTATGGGATGATCCTCTGTTACATATCAACTTCTACTGTTCAATCATATACAGAGACAGGACAATATACTAACTCTGTCACGTTTCCGGTAGTCCTGTAAAAAACTCTGCAAAAAATGGATCACCTAATATGACCTTTTAACCTTCACCTTTCACCTTTGCTAATTGACATTGTCGTGAATAGTAAAAGCCTTTCCATTAATGCGTTGCCAAAATGTTCTCCTTAAAATTATATAGAAATCCATAGGCGATATTTAGGGTACTGGGTTGTATCTACTTAGGTGTCACTATTTTACCTACTTTACCTATTTTACTTGGTGGTAGGGCTTTGTGCAAGTAGGTACCATCCACTCGTCAGATATTCTACCGCCAAACAGCAGTACACAGTATTGTTGTGTTCCGGGTTGAAGGGTGAGTGAGCCAGTGTAACTACAGACACAAGGGACGTAACATCTTAGTTCCCAAGGTTGGTGGCGCATTGGTGATGTAAGTAATGGTAAATATTTCTTACAACGCCATTGTCCATGGGCGTTGGTGACCACTTCCCATCAGGTGGCCCATTTGCTCGTCCACTTACCGATATCATAAAAAAAACCTACCACTAGTAAACATCGATAGTATGAAATTGTCATGATGTTAGTGTTATATAGTCGTCCATATCGATATACTTGTTAAAACTATTTAATCGTTTTAAGCATGCTGTCCATTATCTAAACTTAATAACTCTGATTAAATACCTAATTTCACTTATATTGAAAAATATTTAAAGTACAGTATGCTTAAGTTCTAGAAAAGATTTTCAAACTTTTAATTGGAGTTTATCAATTATTATTATTTAATTATTTGATTGTAAGAGGATCTCGATCTTGAACTTTAACTTTCTTTTAGAAGGACCACTTGAAAAAGTTCGTATATAATTATGGGTTTTAGGAAAATAAAATGGTATTGAGTTATGATGTTATTATTAGCTCGGGTTTCTGAATTAAAATATGTCATCGTAAAATTGTAAATACCGTTAGATTGTAATTTATCTCGCGAGATTGCGAACTGTCAAAAGATTGTGAACCGTCACATGCTGCTTACAATTTAACGCATTACTTTTCGGTAGATAATAATCTATCGAAGTGCGTAATTTCAGTTCTCATATAAACACTAACCTAACCGAAATATCGTAAAATATGGAAATTTTATTTTGAGTTAAATCACCGTTCAAAATATTTCGGCAGTTTATAATCTCGCGAGATAGATTACAAACCAACGGTTTTTACAATTCTACGGTGATATGTATGTATATATAACCTTGGCAGAAGTTGCCCTGTCTGTTAAAGTTATGTAACGGATATATTGACGGTTTATATGGATTATACATAAATTTGAATAAAGTATTAATACAAAGACGCTTCTTGGGATTAAGAACGGGTGGGTGTTGAATGATAATCGATTTTTTTTTATTGACGCCAACGATTACATTCCTAGAAGTTCAGCATGCTAATTGTATATTTGTTAGAGAATTTGACTTGACTTGAATATATATATATAATAACAATTATAAAGTTTGTACTTGGGAATATTCAAATCCTAGTTTACTATGGTAGTTGCTCGCCCCGACTTCGCACGGTTGAAATAAGTTTTTTTTTTAAATAATTTCTGAAATCCAATCGCAGCGCCGACTAATGACCAATCTAAACTACCCAGAAGGCAACTCCAACAACATCAAAATCGGTCTAGCCGTATGGCCTATTTATATATATTGATATTAGAGAGAGAGAGATAGAAATACGCAGATTCAAAACAGATCACAATTTTGCTCCTTTGTTTGTCTGTAGATTTTTTTTGCAAACTTCGACAAATAAATATGGGTTTATTTATATGTCGTGCTTTGTTTAATTATATTAGTTTCGTGTATAGGTTTTTTTAGTATTCAAAAAACATATCTCGCTTGTAACAAATTCGTATGAATAGACTCTTATATTTTATAGTAGTAGGCGAACAGGCAAATGAGCCCCGATGAGTAAGTCACCACCAACCATAGACATTGGCGCTATTAGAAATATTAACCACTCCTTACATCACCAATACGCTACCAACCTTGGAGCTAAAACGTATGTCTTGTGCCTTTAATAACATTGGCCCATCCTTCAAACAGCAATGTTATGTATTGCTGCTTAGCGGTAGAATATCTGATGAGTGGGTGCTACCTACCCTAGACGGTCTTGCACTATATGGGCCACCGAGTAAATACATTTTTGAACTTCCTATGGATTAAAAATTGCAATCTGATGCGATGGGTAGTGTACGTTAGTACATAATTTATGGTGTGTTTTGTAATCCCCGATAACCTAGATCTATAGGACAATCGCTCTCTCGACTTTTCATCAACATCAACCATTTCTTCTTCCAAGTTTTTATATAGTAAACTTTTCGATATTACTTACTTAATTTACAGTACGACGTATAATAATAATATTTTATATATCTAATGTTTCCATAAACAAATATTTGAGAGAATACGTAACAGCAACAAATGTTCCACTTCTTGGATAACTCCTCTTCCCTGGAAGGAAAAGTTTGTTAGTTAGTTGCTTATCCTCACGCTCCAATGCAAGTTGGTAAATACACTCGATACATCATTTCGCGCACATAAATAGATAAATATTGGACAACATCACATACATTACTCTGATCCCAATGTAAGTAGTTAAAGCACTTGTGTTATGGAAAATTAGAAGTAACAACGGTACCACAAACACCCAGACCCAAGACAACATAGAAAACTAATGAACTTTTTCTACATTGACTCGGCCGGGAATCGAACCCGGGACCTCGGAGTGGCGTACCCATGATAACCGGTGTACAAACTACTCGACCACGGAG
Organism: Vanessa atalanta; assembly: GCF_905147765.1. Lineage (NCBI taxonomy): Eukaryota > Metazoa > Arthropoda > Insecta > Lepidoptera > Nymphalidae > Vanessa > Vanessa atalanta. The sequence continues at coordinate 4,253,196 of NC_061894.1, read as the reverse complement.
GTCGTCATTACTCCGTGCAGGTATCCTCATGATCCCTTCCCCGTCATATATTAGAACATCTCATGAAAATTAAGTGGTGCTTGTCTAGGTTAGAACCTAGTTCGTTTAGGACCTATTCAAAACTCTTGGCCATCTTGCATCTATAACATAAAAATAAATCTTAAATCTAACATTTGATAATCTTAGCCATACTTGTTTGAAGTTGACCCGTGACACGTCTATCCACTGAGCCATTCCCGATTATCTTTTTCATAGCATAAGTAGTTTTAAGATACTTATAAGGTATTAAGTTAAATAGAACGATCGGGGATTAGCATGGATTCCTCCATTTGACGCCCTACTTTACAAATATAAACGAGATTTAGACTTCGTTGAATACTGTTTTAGTTTAATACAATTATACGAACTAATATGATTTATACTTGATTGAAATCAATGTGACTATATATGATAAAATATTTAAAAAACATATATTTTTATATGCATATGTAATACTCGCAAAACTTCGCTATTATTTAAAAGTTTTGTTTTGTTTTTATAAATTTTGAAACCTATGTCTTTTTTTATACGTTAGTTCAGTTAGACTTGGAATTTGTTGAAAACAATTTCCTTTAATTTTGTTTACGTTTCTCATTTTTTTTCTTATACAGCCGTAGTGCCAACCGGCCAGTGAATTTTTTCGCTCCTTAAAATTAATTATTTGTTTAATTGAAGCAATTTAGTAAATTGCAGTCAAGAAACCTCTTTAATAGTCTGCACATCTACGGATGAAGCTCTTCAAAATGAGACCATTACCGATTTTTTATGAGTTATCGTCCCATAGTCACTGGGACAAAAATCGGCTTACGCTATTACTATATAAGATTTAATATATGAAGTACTAGTCGTCGTCCACGGCTTCGCTCGCGTTTAAGATGTTGGTCGTCAAGTGTAAGGCATAAGAAATAGTCTATGTCCTTCGTTCAACCTTGCTTGATGCTAAATTTCAATAAATTCGGTTCAGTGCTCGGCCGTGAAGCTTCCACGTTGGAGAATGATGTCGATATGGAAACCTGTGTGTTGAATGAAATTTCGTTATCCATCTATGTCGTTTGATCAAACCGCATTTAATGGTCACATGAACACCGCGTGGTGGTCACATTAACACTGCGGCTTAGTTATGTACCGAATTCAATAGAAAATTATACATGATCCAAAATATAGCCGGAATTCATGTAGTCGTATAAATTTGTATTTTTAATGAATGATAATGATTATTTATTAAATTGATTCTCTGTTATTTAATTATGAAATATAAACACAGTAATTTATAACATATATTTTAAGCAAATATAATATCGACGTGTCACGCATAGTAATTTTCACGGCTAATTAATTTGTTAAATTAAGCTTTTAGTTAAATTAACTTTAATGCTTGAAAAATCATAACAGTTTTGACTAACATTGTATCGTCTTTTAATGATGGTACAATAATTACTAATTATATATTATGAAAACAACCTGTTTCTACAATATATGTACATATATACATGTACTTATACATAATGTAAAATTTTATAATCATAAATTTGAAATTAAAATATTCTTTATGTAGTAGTAGGTTCAAGTAGGCTCATAAAAGCACTTTTGAATCGTTGTGTTACAGAGTTGAATTAAATGTAAAGCTACTTCCGGTTCGGAAAGTAGGCTCTACTGAGAAGAACCGGCAAGAAAAGTAGTTACATTTGTTCACTGTTTTAACGACAGGGACAAATCAACAAATACTATATCCACGTTATTTATAATATCATCTTTTATTTAGTCATATGCCTTATTTATCAATGATATTGACATGAAGGCTTTAAATTTTAATAGGCTTTAATAACTTGACTTGGTGGTAGGGCTTTGTGCAAGCCCGTCTGGTTAGGTAACACCCACTCATCAGATATTCTACCGCCAAACAGCAGTACTCAGTATTGTTGGGGAACAAGGGACATAACATCATAGTTCCCAAGGTAGGTGGCGCGTTGGTAATGTAAGGATTGGTTAATATTTCTTACAGCGTCTTTGTCTATGGGCGGTGGCGACCACTTACCACCTGGTGGCCCATTGGCTCGTCCGCCTACCGATACCATAAAGACAAAATTTAAAAATAACCGTTAAATCTGAATACAGAAACGAATACCGTCCCCAGGAAGATGTTATAACTTAGCGAAGTCGGAATCTACGTGTTATTCGTTTCCTCCTCGTATCTATACAATTATTGTCACTGTTCCTTTCAAAAAGAGATATATTAATGTAAATATACATAATATTATGGTAAACATACTGTGAAGTAAATAATCCAAATTTATTAAAAATATCCATTTGTATGTAAATATATAATTTATATAAAATACTATCATTATGCACACCTACTGGTTACCTTTCGTGAACGTATTGAGGTTGGCTGGTAGATATAGCAGTTTAGCTTTAATCCCACCTTTTGTGTAATATCATTTTGTTGCACAATAAAGTATATATATTTTATTAAGTATATGTTAATTAATTCAATCAATACATCCTAAATCCAATTACATCCGTTTTACTAAAAAATGATGATATTTGTATTGAATTGGAAAACTGAACGTTCCCGTATCCCTGTCCGGTCGTAATGTTTGTTTCATCCTACTAGTTTCTGTCCGCCGTTTCACACGTGTGTGAGCGTGTGACGTACAAGTGTAAGGGTTAAAAATGTATGTGCTCTTCCAGATTGTAAACAATCTTTGTGCCAAATATAATTCAGTTCTGATCAGCCGTCATCCACCCAAACTTTTGCAAATTTATATTATTTGTAAGATTTTTAATAAATATGTTAAAGGTGGTTTTCAACTTATGAGTCAGGTAAACAAAATATTCTACCAATGGTCAATTGTCCGACGTGTCCGTAACGCCTTTGGTCACACTGGTTCACTCTCACTGCAACAGAAAGAATATTTGAAACTTGCTTTTAAACGCGGTTTGTCCGTGCGTGAGAGGGTCAGACGTTGGAAGAACGAAACAGCAGTGTAACCTATCTCTATTACAAATTTCATATAAATCTTTTGAACCACTTTTGTGTGATTTAGTAACAAACAACGAAATATACAAAATTAAAATATGAGTAGGACTTCAAAAGAGCCTTAAGTTAAAACCGATACAAGATTCCCCAATCCCCAAACCCTACAAGAAGACGTGAATTTTAACCGAACATTGTGGGTTCAGTCCACTCATTTTTCATAGTCTTAAGTGCTTATATATAATTTCATGCTCGGACGTAAAAACATATTTTATGGAAACTTTCTTGTGTCCTGTGCAGTGACCAGTAAGAAGCAAATTATCTCAAAACCTACGTTTCATAAGCAATTTTTAACTTTTTTTGAGGTAATAATTTGTTTATTACAGGAGCGGCAACAGATCCATCAACGTTGAAGGTGCACCTGCCGAACGGCGGGTTCAACGTTGTAAGGGCGTCCGCGGACGAAGATGTAAGATCAGTACTGCGATGTCTCGCCGCCAGGCTAGCGGCGGGCGACCGGGTGTACGCCTCGTGTTACGCGCTGCGGGCGCGCAGGCTCACCAGCGGAAAGGTTCGTTTGTTTCAAGTTAACGTATCTAGAAGAATTATGTAGTAATTAAAATCGGTTAGATTGCCGTCGTGTTATCGTTTTGTGAATTACCAAACATAATCTAATTTGTATTTTTTGCTCTCTTTATTTTTCTCTTAATCGTTTACGCACACTAAGACATCTTATAATCAAGAGCGTTACTCAATACTAATGAACCCCGGTGATTTAACGTGGATGGACGCGTCATCGCGAGTGAATAGATCTTTCATAGCCCACTGCTGCGCGAATGACATGTCTCCGTTTAAAATAAGGGTTGGAGAGTATTCTACTACTCTTTATTTATTTGGCACCTCGTCTATCTCAAAATTTCAGACTAATCAATTTTCTTTCTGATTAATCCATCTAGTTGTTTGACGATAAAGAATTATTCTTTTTATTGCATTAGAAGCTTGTAAATTTCCCACTGCTGGGCTAAAGGCCTCCTCTCCCTTTGAGGAGAAGGTCTTTATATTGATTTTCATACGAAAATAATGCACTTGAAAACAGTAGTACTTACATGGATTTAGATCCAAACGACCGCTATTATCGGTTAATGCGTGTAAACGTGTTCGGTCCACTCAAGTGGGCGTGTTCAGGCCACCTCATATCGCCCTAATATTATTATTATTCTTTAATTTAGATCCGATGGATACATCAAGACACGCCGGTATCGGAGCTGATAACAAAATGGCCAGCGAGCGAGTGGCGGTTGGAGCTGCGCGTGCGCTATTTACCCGCGAATCTTCGTGACCTTTGCGACTCGGACCGCGTCACCTTCCACTATTATTACGATCAGGTAATTTTTTAATTAATTTCAGACATTTATCTTTAATTACTGTAAGTTTTTGAAACGGGACATTTACCTTGTTCTGAACAAGACATTCGTAGATAATGTCGAAATATCGAGCTCCACCAAATAAAAATAAAAAAACATGGTAAATATCCCGTTTCAAATACTTATAGTAATAAAAATGACCATGTTAATTTAAAATCTTGTTTTTCTTCAATACTCAAAACTGCCTCTACTAGACAAAAGCATCCTTCTAAGGAAAACTTGGTGGTTACCTCCTCGACGAAAGTTTTATACGACACTTTCTCCCGCTACCTATTTAATTTTTTCATCGTCGATATTTAATAAAGACACGAATTAAGCATACAACTCAATTTGCTTTGGATTTAACATCGTTCTCTTTGTTTAAGGTACACACGTTCTATGTATTTTGTCATCTGTACTCTTTCTGATACATACATTGATTTATTTGGTTATATTATTGGTAAATTATATTGGTAACAATAACGTTAATTCTAGGTCCGACATGACTACCTCAATGCCAATCATCCAATGGTGGACCAGGACTTGGCGATACAGATATGTTGTTTAGAAATAAAGTAAGTATTTAATTTAAATTAATTTTTAAATTCAAATATCTTGACAAATTTTCATGTTTAAAAAAATTTTCCTCGTAATTTTTTATCTGATGTGTAATGGCAAAATCTTTCCTAATTTTTTCGCAGAATTACAATAGATAATACAAGTTTCCCAAAACAGTCGTTTTCTTGCTGCAGATATTTCTGCAAAGACATGCAGATCTCTTTGGACAAGAAGTCCAATATCGAGTACCTGGAAAAGGAGTTCGGTTTGCACAAGTTCCTGCCCAAGTCCGTGCTCGAAGCGATCAAACCGAAAGTGTTAAAGAAGGCCATACAGCAGCAGTTTAAAAAGGTCAGTGAAGTTATAGGAGTAAGAACGGCAGACTGCTGCAAAAGTCTGGTGATGTTCTTTAAGATAATTTTCTTCCCCAGTGTAAGAGGAATTGTGTATTTGGAAATTACGGAAAACTTTACTAACTGTATTATCTCCGTTTAAAAATTTCGATTGTAATTTTATTTAGTTCAATTAAATCTTCGTGTATCCGTGTACATTATCGTATCGTGTACATTTAACTAATTAATAAATATACATATTTGGTGACCAGATTTTATTACGCTTATGCCTTTTTTAATTTTCTTTGCCTTAGGCAAAACTGAAAATAATTGCCGATAGATTACAATGAATGCTTGTAACATTTTCCCAGGTGGCAAACCTGAGCGATACAGACTGCATGCTGAAATACCTCGAAACGATGCACACGCACTACGGCTACGACCGCGAGACGTTCACGGGCGCGCTCGGCTCCGGCTGGGCGATACCCGTCGAGCTGGCGATTGGACCTGACATAGGTATGGCCGCTGCATTTGACTCACTTTACTCACAAGATGATCCTTTTCACTCGATGTTTTTATATTTTTTGAGACTATTTCTATATTCGTCCATAATGAATATTAACGTTAATCTTCTGCTGGGATTGGTACAACACTAACAACAGCTTTCAAGGTCGTACTACTTTCGCTTACAAGTACTGAACATCATTAGTATATTTAAAGTTTAAACTTATTGTTGCCTTTGTAAACGTTATGGTATCAAACGCTGGTACAATGTTCTACGTTTCTTTCGATAGATATATCGTACGTCTCGCATAAAGCCGGCGAGCCTCCCACCTACACGAAGATAGCGTCGTTCAGCGACATCGTCGCGGTGCAGACTTTGAAGTCGAACTGCACCCAACAGTCGCAGACACAGGTACACATCTGCTCACGATAGACATTTGCCTGTTCAAATATAGTTCCAGCAAAATTCTGTGAATTGCTTTCTGCTTGCAAATGCATTGTTAAATCTCTATATTATTTTATAAAATGTATTTATTTTTGGCACAAGTTATTCAAAGTCAGATTGACAAAGAGTACTCGTAGTCAAACCTTAATTGGATCTTAGAAGAAAATCATAGTTGTAACCGACGTTTTAAATTTTTTTATAGCAATTTTTTCATTTTCTTACAACGAAAATTTTGTACGGCTAGAACCATATTTAGTCTTATTATACAATTTGTTACAAGTTGACAACCTCCGTGGTCGAGTAGTGTATACACCGGTTTTCATGGGTACGCCACTCCGAGGTCCCGGTTTCGATACCCGATAGGCGAGACGATGTAGAAAAAGTTCATTAGTTTTCTATGTTGTCTTGGGTCTGGGTGTATGTGGTACCGTCGTTACATCTGATTTTCCATAACACAAGTGCTTTAGCTACTTAATGGGATCAGAGTAATGTATGTGATGTTGTCCAATATTTATTAACAATTTATATTTTCTGTATTAAGACGAACTCATCGTGCGGTAAGGCGGCGTTGCAGTTGCGAGTGAAGGGCGCTACGGAAACGTTAACTATAACATGCAGCAGTGTTGAGGTACTCCCTTTTCGTTTACTTAAAATAAGTCTTGATACTTGATATTAAATGATCAGAGACATTGGCATTGTAATTTTCCTTCAAACCGAAACACAACAATACTAAGTATTGTTGTATGACGGTTGAATAAGTTATAAGTGAGTGGCGACCAAAAGGCTTTCGCCAACTTCAAGTCTGGGGGTTCCTTATGTTACGAATATATGATAGAAAAGATGTATTAGAATTTTTTTGTTTCTAATTTTCAGGCTGCGGAAAGTTTAGCAGATTTAGTAGACGGCTATTGTAGACTAGTGACAGACTCGCAAACATCGCTTTGGAATCGGACAAGTGAGTATCTATTTGAAGTTCTTCTAGAAACCGTACGTTTATACGTAAGTTTTGTTATAATTACGGTATATTATTATAAAAGATAACATTTTCAACAATAATTATTAAAGAACTCCTGAATTTATTTTTGAAATTGTTAAAATTATGATGTTTTGGTTATGGGCCGTTTATTTTTATGACGTTTTCATTCTTTGCAAGCTACTGTATGGAAAAGTCTGAACTGTCAATGTAAGAGTAAGTATTTGATTTAAGCTTAATGTAACTAATAGATATTTACATTTACATTGTCAACATTAAAAATAAAATTTCCTTCTTTAAAATTATAACAAAAGTTGAATTATCTCAAGTAATAAGTTCGAACTTAATTGATTAAATTCAAGCCAAATATTTTGAGCTAAAATTGATGACCTTGACTATCATGGTGGGAAGCTTGTTAATCTATAATTATTTGTGTCTGGTAAATTTATCTTTAAGAGAATATCTCCTGAAAATAGGGCATATTTTTGGGGTTGGTGTAAACATCATCACTGGTACGTTACAGCGGAGATGAGCAGCAGCTCGTCTGAAGGCAAGACGAGCTCGTGGGAGGCGCACACCACCGCCACCTTACTGTCGGAAGACTACGCGGAGATTGTGGACGATGACGCCGACTACTCCACACCAGCAGGTAACAACTAACGACAAGTTACTAACTGTTCTGAGTACATGAATTATCTTAAAATTATTAATAATTAATATTACACTAGTAAAAAGCAATATGGCTGATCGCAGTCGCCATATTACATTTCACGTGACGTCATATATCACTTGAACATTTTACACTGCAAAATGTCAACAGTTATGGATTCAAAATTATGTTCTACTACAGTTGTTAAGACCGTAACGAAAGCGTTTCAGAAATGTAATAGTCCTGTCTCAGAAATGTTACACATAGACAAGCTGCAATTAAACATTCAGTTCAATTCGACATTCGAAAAAAAAATATATTAGGTATTGTTTTTAATGATTTATGTGTGATTAATATTATTATTTTACTTCACAACAGTTCGGGACTACGAACTGGTTCGTAATCAAATCGAACTTACGGGTATCATCGGGGAAGGACAATTCGGTGACGTACATAAAGGTATTTATATATTTTTATACTCTGTGTATACTAATGTCTAACGTCAGTCTCATTGTTGAATATAAAATGAGCGCAGAAAGCCATTAAAATTGGCATCTTGAATCTCGGATTCCATTGTATATATAACCCCCCCCCAGGCACGTGCCGCGTGTCGGGCGCGCCGCGCGTGCCGCGCAAGGCGCGCGGGGCGGACTGCGTGCTGCCCGTCGCCGTGAAGACCTGCAAGCTGGACGCCGACCTCGACACCGCCGAGAAGTTCCTCGAGGAGGCCTGTGAGTCGCACTTTTGGATAACAATTGTAATCTACGACTTTGTAATTGTAATATATATACTTGTTATAATTAAATAATATAGGTTTTTATGTGAAGAAAGTACAACTAAAATGTTAGAGGATTTTGAACTTTAAAGTTATATAGCAGTAGGATGCACAGTCCCACGGTATAAAGAGTGGGATAGAGTAAAAAGTATGTTCGCCTTATTTGCATAGTGGCGATTTTTATATTATAAAAAAAATAATTAAATATTTATTTTGCAGATATAATGCAGCAGTTCTCCCACCCTCACATAATCGGCCTGGTCGGTGTGTGCAGTACTCCGCCCATCTGGATCGTGATGGAGCTCGCCACGCTGGGCGAGATGCGAGCCTACTTGCAACAAAACGCGCACAGGTACCACTTCAAATATATTCAGTCAACTAGTTTCTGCTAGTTCAGTATCACGTCGGGGCACCAGGTGTACCTTTTTGTATTCATTTAAGATATAAATAAAAATCAGTTTTGTGTTGCGTCTATTTATTAGCACTGTAGACGAAAGATGGCCCAGTGGTTAGAACGCGTTCATCTTAACCGATGATTTCGGGTTCAAACCCAGGCAGGCACCACTGAAATTTCATGTGCTTAATTTGTGTTTATAATTCATCTCGTGCTCGGCGGTGAAGGAAAACATCGTGAGGAAACCTGCATGTGTCTAATTTCAACGAAATTCTGCCACATATGTATCCCGTCAACCCACATTGGAGCAGCGTGGTGGAATATACTCCTAACCTTCTCCTCAAAGGGAGAGGAGGCCTTTATCCCAGCAGTGGGACATTTACGGGCTGCTAATGCTAAAAAAAAATGTAGACTAAAGACTAAATGTATGACTACAGTATCCAAATATAGAAGAGTTTACATTGCATTATTATAACAGCCTGTGCACTCGGCACATGGCTAACAGCAATACGAATAAAACGCCTATGTCCCCCGTAGATTAGAGACGTGTACCCTGGTGCTGTACATCTACCAGCTGTCGACCGCGCTCAGTTACTTGGAGAGCAAGAAGTTCGTGCATCGGGACATCGCCGCGAGAAACGTGCTCGTCTCCACCGCTACGTGTGTTAAGGTAGAGTACGACACAGGGTCAGGGGAACCGCCAGGACGCGTCCAGACTGAGTTATCGAGTGTTTGCGGGGGGGGGGGGGGGTTGTTATTAGTGAACCCAAGCTTTGCTCTTTGTGTTAATTGTGATGTAACTATTTTGTATTTTTTGTTTTTATTAATTAATATTAAAAAATAATCACATGCTATTCATAGTATCCGTACCCTACATGCATACATGAAACTAATACGGAACAGATTAAATATAAAAAATAAGAAATAAATGCGACAACAAGCAGTTCATAACGCAAGTAGAATATATATTAGTAATTAAATATTTATAATCTGTGTTTTTGGTCACAGCTGGCGGATTTCGGTCTCTCGAAAATGGTGGAAGATAAATCATACTACAAGGCGTCGAGAGGCAAGTTGCCCATCAAATGGATGGCTCCCGAATCGATTAACTTTAGACGATTCACGTCCGCGTCGGATGTCTGGATGTTTGGTAAATGTCATTTATTACTCGAACGTATCGTAAACTAGTCAGACTAAAGTACTGAGTACTTATTATTTTATTGGTTAAATGACTAAATATCAAATACAATATTTCCTGAAGGCGTCTGTATGTGGGAGATCCTGATGCTGGGCGTGAAGCCGTTCAGCGGCGTCAAGAACAACGACGTGATCGGAAAACTGGAGAACGGAGAGAGACTGGCGCTCCCTCCGCGCTGCCCCCCCAGGCTGTACTCCGTCATGTCCCGCTGCTGGGCCTACGAGCCCTCCCAGCGACCCACCGCGCACCAGCTCAAGGAAACGCTCTTGTGAGTGCACCCGAATTCGTCATTGTTTGTTATTGTACGGCTTAGTGCGATCTCGTGTCCGTAGCTACCGCCAACTCATACCAATATCTGCTGTCAAACAAAAATACTCTCTATTGCTATGTTTAATTTAAATTTACTATCGTATATGTATAATCAAATAAAAGGAAAGCCGGCGAGTGAATAGATACTTTCTATTCAAAGACATTACATTGTAAGAATTGAGAAGCTGTATACAAATTGATTCGCAGCGGATCTGCTATCCACGTAAATATGGTTCAGTTACGTTACCAATATATAGCTGACGTGCCTTTCGTTCCTTTAGCGAAATCCTGCAAGAGGAGCGCAACACCGCGTGGGATACCATGCGACGGGAGAACAGGAGAGTGGCCGCCGCCTCGTGGGGGGACGAGCCGCCCCCAAAACCCTCTAGGCCCTCCACCAACCTCACTGGAGGTGAGCATGCTCTCTTACTTATCTATGTTAAATTAAATATAAATGAATTGTATGCAATACATGCTAACGGATTTAATGTGTCGGCCAGCGTCGGAGGGCGTCGGGCCGCAGACGTACATCGTGGCGCAGAACCCGCAGGTGCTGGCGCAGCTGCTGCGCGACAACCCGCGCGCCGACCCGCACGCCTACACCACGCCCGCCTCGGTATTCAACACGCTCGCCGTCGACTTCGCGCAACCCGACCCCGCCCTCGCCGAGCCCCCCGCCCTGCCCTCCCCCCCGCTGGCCACGCGCCCCATCCCCGTCACGCAGCTGCACCGCCTCGACCCCCTGGCCCCCTCGCCCCCCGCCACGCTGGCCGGCCACGTGGCGGCGCCCGACAGCTGCGACAACCTGTGCGCCAACCCCGCGCCCCGCACGCCCGGCACCCCCCGCGCGCCCTCCCCCGAGGACCCCCGCGAGGCGCCCGCCCCGCTGCTTCCCCCGCTGCTCCCCCCGGTGCCCGACGACAAGGAGCCCGAGTCGTACCCCAGCCGAGTCCGCTCCCTCGAACGTAGCCCCCGAATCGTCGAACGCGGTCCGATCCGAATGGGCTCCCTCGAGCGCAACAGGGGGAGCCTCTCCCACCGGGGCTCGCCGGTCCCCGTCGCCCCCTTCGTTCGCCAGCACTCGGTTCCCGCGTCGCCCCCGCCGAGGAGTAGGCGCGACCAGGACATAGGTCAGTTCTCGGTCCAGGGAGCGATAAACGCCCAGCTGGCCGCCAGCGTGCTGAACAAGATCCGGCAGCAGCCCGAGCCGGCGCTGGTCGAGGAGATATACGACTTCGGCGGCGACAATGTTAAAAGTTGCGTCGCCATCGCCGCGCACAAGGCGGGCCTCGCCAAGAGCCAGTTCCGGCCGGTCGCGGCCGGCATGGCGGCGTCGCACCCGGCCGCCTACCCGGTGCCGGTGGGCGTCGTGACGGCCGTGCAGTACGGCTGTCCGATCCGTCCGGCACAGACTCAGCTGTCCAAAGCTAGCCACGTCCGGCCGGCCAGCCCGCTGGTCGCGGCCGACGCCCAGCAGGTGACTACAGCATTGCACCGGAGAGCATGATTGGCATATTCCTTTCGAAATTTTGTTTTGCATTCGATTTGTTTGTAGATAGATTCAATTTTTTTTTTGCGCATGCCCAGTTACGGTACTGTCGGATTATTCCTGTAAATATCTCCTGGCTCGCGTGTGCGAGCGGCGGATAGTGCACTTCGGAATTGGAATGGTCGATAACAATCGCTAAAGACGAATGTGGCACTTGGCAGCTAACGTGGATGTAACAGTGTGGGAATCTCAGCGAAGACTGGCTGTGGTGTGTAAACAGACGTCATATGTACAAAGGCTCCTCGCTCCGGTCCGATTGTTCCTCCCCCGTCCTTATTGGTTAAGAGCTTTTAATTTTTCTTTTTCACAGAGTATGTGTGCGTTTTTTTCTGCGGTAGACTTGGTTTTGATTTATTTACATTTTATTTTCATTTTTTAAACTGGCAATTTGTTTACAATAATGTCTGTAATTGCTCTAAATTCTCGCTTAACACATATACTCGTTTATTTTAGTTTACACTTTGTCAATATTCTGGTTTTTTGTTTTGATAATGTATATAATAAGTTTCTCTTTAATTTTCTTTATTAAGAGCTAACTTTGTGGTTGGTTATATGTGGCTGGTGAAAGTTGGAACCGAATTAACACGGGAACCTTTTTTATAAAATTACGAAAAAATTGTGTAAAATATAAATCAATTTATCAAAAATATTGCCTCATACAAACTACTATTTAAAGATAATCCAAGAAATATTTATACTTAAAATTAAAATATTCGATGCAACCCTACTAACCACAATGATAGTTCCTAATAATATTTAACCGATAATGAGCTCTGTGTATATGGCCATAGAGTCCCGAGTTCGATACGGAGCAAGCAGTCGAGAGGAGGCTACTAGCGGAACTGGCGAGACAGCAACACCAGAGCGAGGAGGACAGACGATGGCTGCAAATGCAAGAGGATAATTTGGTAAATAATTTGACTAGAATTTAAATGTAAACGTGTCCCTATAAGTATATTTTATCGTTAATAACGTTGCGAATTCTTACTTACTTAGTGTACATTAGAGAGATGTTTAGCAAAGTGGTACATTTTCCAGAAACGTCTATCGAACGTGCAGCTGGCGCCGCCCGACGCGGACGGGGAGAAGGCGGACGTCGCGCAGACGGGCTCGCAGGAGACCAAGTGCACTAGTCAACCACATTCCGGTAAATATTTACAATTATATGACGATAAATCGACGGTATAATTATTTAAAAGTAAAACCTTCAAAAAAGCTGCTGGGCTGGGTAGAGACTCGTCTTAAAAATATATTTTAGAACTTTGACCACACAGCACACTCGTAAGAACTTTATTAGATACTAATACTATGTAATATTTTTTTCGAGTTTAAAATGTCAAGTTGTAGTATTATTACGAATAATAAGTGCTAACCAATTTGGGTGGAATTAAGTATATCATATCCGTTAGTGTCAAGATAAAACCATATATATTATATGTAATATTACATATAATATATCTGATACATTGTAACATTGGAAAATGTACAACAATTTTAAGCAATATGTATGTATAATCTTTATAAACTGTAGTTTTAAAAAATGAAAAAAAAAAAAATTCAGCATTTACGCAATGAAAGCGTTCTCGGTTTCATTTCATCAATTCACACTTTTAACACTTATAAAACGATTCATTATTGCGATTCCAGCTACGAATTCGTCAGAGACGAGTCCGGCGAATACCGTTAAATCCAAAGAAACCAGAACACCGAGCGAGGACAAGGTAAGTACGATAAGTTTTACTAACATCTTTATAATCGACCTATCTCTGCTCCTTCTTCGATCGGAATACACCACGGGTGCCTCTCATAACCGTATCGCCTGTTCCGTGACAGAAGGAAAGTAAGAGATCTGGCGAACGAGTATAATGTAATTGCGTGCGTCGGTGTCGCAGGGAGCGGGAGCGAGCGCGGGCGCGGGCGAGCCGGTGTACGCGTGCACGACGGAGGTGGTGCGGCGCGTGATGCGGCTGGCGGGCGCGGCCAGCGGGCCGGCGCCGGCGCCCGACGCGCTGCTGGGCGCCGTGCGCGCCGTGGGCACGCAGCTGCGCGCGCTCTGCGCCGTCGTCGACGCGCTCGTCGCGCTCTACCCGCCCGCCGCGCAGAGGTCTCGCGCACTCACTCGCGCACTCACTCGCACTCACTCGCACTCACAGACCACTCCCCCCGCCTATCTTTATAACTTTCACATTATATTTTGAATTTGACCTTGGTTTAATGATATGCATAATTATTATTTTAATATCTTACTGTCTCTACCTATGATAGTAGGTTTCTTTTTTATCTAAATGGCATTTGAACGCAAATCGTACTCATATTTTTAAACAAATCGAAATGTCCGACCGAGGCTGGACCGATTAAGACACGAAAAGATATTTCATGAAAAACTTAACTTTTATCATTGGATGTTTTATCATTACTCTTTTACATACACTCTAAAAATTCATGAATTAATATAATTGCGTCCCAGAACATTTTGTAAAAACGATTTTTGACGACTACTATAGGGAGGTGGAGATGGCGCACCAGGTGCTGAGCAAGGACATGGCGGCGCTCGTGGAGGCCATGCGTCTCGCCATTCACTACTGCCGGACCACGCTGCATCACGACTACACCAAGTGAGATACGAATATTACTTCGTTTTTACTTTGCTAACTAAGCTAATTGTATTTGCCTTGTGCCCTATATCATATAATACGCTAAACGGTACAAATGTCCAATTCCTTAGGAGCATGCTCGCAGCCGCGCACGTGCTAGCCATGGACGCCAAGAACCTCCTGGATGTAGTCGATTGCATCCGCGAGCGACACCCGCACGTAGACTGGCGTGCCGCTCTCGCCGACGAAGCCCCGGCCTGCGCCCCGCGCAACCAGACCCTCAGCTCGCAGAACCAGGTGTACGCGCCGCAATGTCGCACGCTCACACCGCAGAACCCAGAGCCCTCCGACGAGCCACCGCGACCGGACTTCCGGATCGACCGACCCGTCACCGTCGCTCCGGCCCGGCTGGAGCCCTCCGATCCTGCGCCCAAGGAACACAGCAGTCTGCCGGCCTCCTCCAATCGGGTGTCCACGTTGATTCACAACTACAACCTGTACGGCAACGTCCGGGAGCCACAGCACGTTTACGGAAACGAGGGCGTGCCTTTCCAGCACTCGCAGTCGTGCGACGAGTCCAAGGTCGACCTGGCGCCTCTGGAGTCGGTCAAGAGTCGCGTCCAGGCGATATCGGGCAAGATCGAGTCGCCGATGTACGCGGTCGGCAAGAAGCCGGTCCCGGTCGATCAGAACGTCGCTCCCGGCGACCGGGGCTGAGGCGGGCGGCGACCGGAGGGATCGATTTTAGTTCGCTTGTAGTGCCAGTTTGTTTGACGGTGTCTCCTCGGGAGGTCGGAGGCTTTACTGTTGCGAGGCTATGACGCATAGTGACTAGTACTTACAGATAATCAATGGGTTTACTTTATACTGAAGTATACAATGCCGCTAAGATTTTTTTTACTTTAGATCTATTTAGAAGCTTCATAAAGACAATCTCTCGTTTGCTCAATGTCTTAGCGAATGTTGTGGATTTTATGATTTAGCCAAAATTTACTCCTCGACTATACGTGTATGTGTATGTACTGTTATAAACTATGATTCATTTATTGGACATTCGGAGTTTATGTAATTTAAATGTTTTCGTGTAAGAAGTATCGACAGTGTCATGTGATTTAACGAGTTGAATATTGTTTAATAAGATGCCTAAACTTTTGAAAACAAACTTCAGCAACCCTCATTGGTTTAATGAAAAAAATATATGATTTTGGTTTGTAAAGAGATCATTAAAAAATCTCAATTTATTTACAAGTGTTAAAAAGAGTCAAATTTGATTTTGTTTTGTTTTTTAAGTCTAAATAATCCAATAATCATTTTGGTTAAAAAAAACCTATAGATACATTAACGTAACATATCATCGGCATTGTTTCGCTTCAAGTTAAATTTATAATCGTATTAACGTGACGCTTCATAAATTGTTGGTCTACATATCTATATCATACAGAACTATGTGTATATTATTCATTTACAATATATCCCAATTTTCATATTAGACCTCGTTTCAAACATAATTATTCATAATATAACAGATTATAATTTATCTGTTATTAAATTGCCCATAAACAATAATAATAAAAATGTTATCCACGAAATTACACTTTTGCTTACATTTGAAGGATTCGTATAAAAAAAATTAAGTTGTCAATGTGACAGCAGTTGTTCTGTAACATTTGTGGGACTTCATATTTTTTTTTATATATAAATTAACTCATGCAATCCAGACAAGCTCATATTTTATTCATAATGAATCAAAACTGCCTCAGAACAATAAATATTAAACATCGTTTTATGATTATAATATATTATAGTATTACTTTGTAATGTTACTGTATTAAAAAAATGTATATTATTATTTAAGGTGCGAATCTGTCACAACATTGCATTTATTTTCTCGACAAATTCGTACTCAGTATTTTAACTGAAATGAATATATTTTTCTTTGTAAAAATGTACAAAACAAATCGATTGTCCATAATTATTTTAACTTTTATCCAAAGTTTTATTATAAGCGTAGATCTCAGACGGAATTTTGTAGAGGTAGATTCGTTTATTTGATTAGTTGTACAATTGTATCAGAATTTATTTATTGAAGAATCTTCTCGGTTTAATTTGTAAAGTTGTTTTATAATGTGTTTAGAGTAAGCAGGATGTCATTCCAAAGTATATGATATTGTAAACAAGCTCTTAGTCCCTGTATCGTAGTCGTGAGCTGGTCGAGATTATTTTACAAATATCCTATATGACGTGGACCGGATTTTGTTTATGCATTAAACTGAATAAAGGACAGGTCAAATTATGTGTTTCATTTTAACTCGATTCCAAATTATCCAGTCTTAAGATCCATTTATTAAAACAAAATGGCAACACTATAACAGATTCCAAAATGGCTGGCTATCATCATTTCAGATGATAATGAACTGATTATTATGAATGAATAATGATTATGAATTAAAATGAACTAACTATTAATTATGAAAATAATTTAATAAGGCTTATAATAAATATATTATTTCCTGTTTAGTTGGTCAATCACAATTGAAAATCGCCGACGACTCTGAAATAATTTAAAGGAAATTTTTAATTCGATTGGTAACCGTTTGCTTTTTAGCTTCACTTCAAATGCTTTGATTTTATTCTTTCAATAAATACTCAAAAATGGCCTTTATACGACTAAAGCCCGTTCACTAGTTTTAAGAAATGATTCGTTTTGCTTACGGAAACCAGAATTGTGAAATTGATGTATCTATCGAGACCTACTATCCGTTCGTAGCCTTCTAATTCGTAAGTAATAAGCTCAGTTTTACCCAGTTTTTAAATTACGCCACATATATTTTACATCGAATTCTACAATACATAAAAGAACTAATCGTTTCTTGAAAATAGTAAACAGGCATTATGAATTAGTCATAAACGTACCCAGTGTAGGGGGGGAAATAACAAAGTAAAAAGTATTAAGTAAAGTATAAAATATAAGTAAATAAAAGACAAACCGTTTTCAATTCTAATTTAATAAAGATAAAAAGTATAAATTCAAGCACGTTATGAGACATACAAAACAAATGTTCGTTACTAATTATTAATAATAAAAGTGACTAATGCGCTAAATTACACGTTATTTCTTGTAAATACCAATTGTAATTTAGTTTAAAATTAATAATAGTAAAATAAATCTAAATTTTGAGAGCTTGACATATTATCACGTATTACGATTATATATTAGCTCGTATCTAGCTTGCCTATGTAAATGTTCTAAGATCTACCCCACATCTTCGATAGATCGAAGATGTGGGGGATTTAATAGATTAAATAATATTAATAATCACTAATGACGTGTTATTATTATATTTTAAAAAACTCCGTAATATTACTACTGTTAAAAATAAAAATGAGCCTCTAAAAATGCAACACTTACATGAAACAAATATATTTATATGAGTTTCAAGATTTTAAATAGTACTTGTGTACTTATCGCATACAAAATAAGCGTTTAATCAAAAACTGTTAATTTAAAAAAAACATCCTAACATCAATTTCAAAAGTGCCTTTTTCTTCTTAATTTGAATTATTAACGGTTTATGGCTGCCTTAGAATGTTTTCGCATCACTCTATGTTTATGATAGGTTTGGATAACATTTAACACCAGCGACCATTTCAACGAATAATTATTGTTTAAATACATTAAGTACATAAAATCCAAAACTATAACGATTTTCGCTATCTATGGTCAATTTTTTTTATTTCTGTAACGAGTGGCAGCTAATTGGAACATACGACATAAAATAAAATATAAATATGAAACTGTAACATTATAGTTGCTTGACCATTTAATTTTTACTCCTATTTTAGGTAACATAAATAATTGAAATTGTTTAATTTCAAACATTCCAAATATATTTCAAGATTTACTAGAAAGTTAATATGTTGTAATATAAAACCAAAATTTAAATAAATAAATAGGCCACTCAGAAAAAGACATATAACTTTATTCTGTTGTTACATATATTAACAGTCGAGGAAATTAGCAGCCATGAGGAGTTCGAGAGCGATTTCTGGAGCAATGGGGAACTCTGGGATCTCTGTTGAGGAGTTTGTGTAGCGGACCTTGTATGTAAAGTACATACAAACCTTTTGCAAGACGTGCGACCTGGGATACAGAACACTATTGTTAAGAAAATCTCTAAAAGTAACAAAGGCAGCCAAAAATTAATAATTTTGTTTGTTTTTATAAGTTTAAGTAAATTTAATCTAGATTTAAATAAAGTACATTTAGATTCAGATTAAAAATACCTAAAACTAGTTTTTTTTATTCAATTTCAAAAACCATAGACAATATTGTTGCTTTGTTGATTATGGTATTGGAAAAAAATTAGTCAATGTCAATCAAAAAAATTACAATACTGGTAAATAAATATATGTGTTATACTGGTGTTTGTAATGGGACCCTTTTTACCAACATTAAAAAAGTTTGTAAATTTATTTGATGTAGAGTTTAATTATATGTTATATTATATTTATCGATTGTAGTAAATTATCTGCGCTATACAAAACAAAAACTCCTTACTATCTATATAAACTATCTAGGGCACCATGTGAACCAGAACGCATCCACACAAAGTATTGTATTGTATAGTGGTAAAATAACATGGGAGGAACCCACCCATAAATGAATTTCTGTACTTACGGTATCTCCCTGAAGTTCACTTCATTGGCCTCATTCTCAGCAAACTGGCCGGGTCCACTCAGCATGGCCTTGATTGTACCAGATGTGAGAGCATGCTCTCGTTTCACTATGAACTCGTGTCCATCAGATGACACCAGCTTTACATACATAGCATCTGGTCCCTCACACCCACCATAAACTTTCTCCTCTGTGCCTGTTAACAATTAGAACTCAGAGATTACTATAGATTTTTAACCTAATGCACCTATGAAACCTGTGGTAAATATTTAGGCTCACATCTATACTGGGACCTTCATATGTAAAAATAATAACAAGAAAAAGAGCACAGTGCAATATAAGTGATTAAGGATGTTCTTTTTTTTAAATTCATAATTTTCTGCTGTTTTAGAAGCTTCCAGAATTATGGTTTCATCCAAAAGGACATGTATCTAACCTTATCCTACATAAGTAAAAATTCATTATACATCATGGTTTTTTAAATAGTGATGCAAAAGTAACATAATTTATTTAATTTCCGTGTTAGTTCATAATTTTTCACATTGAATTAAAGTGATTTTGACAGAATTTTGATGAAACTTTTTGAAATGGCTGTAAGCTAGAAAATTAAAGAATTAATAATATGCAGTATGAATATTAGCAATATTAAACAACCTTATGCATATAACATAGTAAAGGGTAATTTGATGTATATCCACTTCTGAAGCCCTTTATAAGTAGATATACCTTACACGAATCTAAATCAAGTGTAGCTTTCCTAACTAAGCTATTGCAAGAAGTGTGTAAAGTACAAATTATAAAATTGAACTCTAACATACAAAGAAATCTGTTGAACTGAATAATATATTACCAGAACCAGCAGCAGCACTGGAGCGTTGTTCATCACCAACGCTAGCGGCTGAGGGTGCCGCAGATGGCAGGGCAGATCCAACATCAGACATTCTTCTGAAATTGAAATAATTGAGATCATTTAAAGTAATCATAAGGTCAGAAATGTATTAAAGTTCATATCTTTGGTCAATTATGTTGTTTGTTGAGTTACAACTGTATGTATATATTTTTTAATAATCAAATAAGATTTAGTCACTAAATACTGAGCAATACCTGAACCAGTAGTGATGGCGAACATTAACTTTAAGCTGAAATTAAAACAAGCCAACACTCATCACACTGACTCTAGACAGTACCACCCAGTGACTTATTTATTTTGCATCCAATAATAAATTATACAGGATGCCTAACAATGTCTATATTAAAGCAATTCAACATATATAAAGAAATATGATTTTTCTTTACTACTACTACTGGTAACAATGTTTTATTTAGGCCTCATTAGGTCCCATCACCAAGTGATCACTCATTTTATGGCTAAGCATCAATATTTTGCAAATATTTTGGATAAATGTAACATTATATGTATGATGTGCATGTCGCCTTTACCTATCAATGAAATAAAAAAAAAAACTTAAGATAATAAACCTATACTGGAAATAAATATGATGTACTATTAATTTTAAATACATGAAATGTTAATGTACCAGTAATTTGATTGAAATATTTGAAGATGTTTTACAATGGTTGTTTTAAAAGGTCAATATATGATAATAACTACTAGAATTCACCTTTGACCCCATATTGTGTATCTATGGCACCAAAACAAATATCAATATTTAAGCATCATTTGTATTGATAAAATTATAAATTAGTAATATGTCATTATGCTTGGTTTTTATTAATTAACAAATTATTTTATATAATGTATGAAGCTTTGTTCAAAAGGATTTGCAGTACCGATAAACAATGAAAAATTAATTATTACAACATGTACAAAAATCTCAATAATTATTATTAACTTTTTTGATTATTTTTCATCCAAATAAACCTAATAACAAAAAAAATGTAGTTATTTATTTTTGAAAGACCATTCGATTGATATGGATATACTGGCGAAAAATTTATTTTTAACATATTTCTAAACATTGTAACTTGAAATCTTTTTTCTAAATACAAATCAAACTCACCCTTTATTTAATATATTTGCTTCACTGATATATCGGTCGCTAGAAATTAGTACACTACTTTGGTATTAAGAGATAGGTAGTTCTTATTTTGTTATAAATAAAACTTAATCATCTAATGATTCAGGTTATTAGATTTGACAAATTTTATATGACATAAAGAAACTATGTATTGCCATTTGTCAGTGTAATAACTATAATTTCTATAAACTGCTTCAAATTAAAATATAATAATAATAATATATATTATTCGAATATATATATAAAAAAAATCTTGCTTTATTATTACAAAATAAATTATTCATCGATAAGATAACTAAATACGAATATTTCAAAATCCAAATAATGCTAATTTATTATAAAAAAAACTCACAAAACCATATTATTGAAATATTAGTGCTTAAAAAACAATCGGTATACATTATTTTAGTGATGTATTGAAAATAATACATTATATGTACCTGCAAAGGAATCATCTTATTTTACAAGCTTATAAGTCATACAAATATATTGAAATAACCCTAAGGAATAGTCTAATAGATTTTATTACCAATTGACTATTATATTTATTAACAATTATATTCGAATGAAATATTATTTAAGTAATTAATATATCCTTTTAGGATTAAGTTTAAAAAATAAATTTTCGATAATTCCTGCAATGGATTGTTTATAACCTTAAATACATATTTAATTATTGATTATTTATTACAATTTTTCTATTAGTATAATATATAATTATAATATAAAGTAATTTTTTTTTAATAAAAAAATGGCATCACTTATCAAGGAGCCGTCGACGACGAATCGGCGGATTTTTTTTGACATGGCTTTTTGGCTTCATTTCATTATTTTGACATTTCGATGTCAACCGCTACGTATTTCTTTGAAAAAAGTCAAATTCACTTAATATTTCTTACCTTCTGTGCTATTTTCATTCAAATAGAATTGTGAAGAGTTTAGTGTGAATCGAGCACTAACGGGAATCTAGGACAAACTCCAGAAATTCCGCGAGAACCATGTGACACGAATACGAAAAAGGGCTTCCAGACCGTCAATGTGACAGAAATGTTTTCTGCCATCACGACGGACCAGCGTTACCGCGGAGCCGTAACTACATCGACGCGTGATAAACATAGGGAGATATAGGGCAAGAGCGTTAAAAATGTGCGCGAGATGGCCAGTCCGCCACCGAACCCAAGAGAAGGTGCGGAGAGCGGTTCCCAGTTCACGGAGGAGACGGGCGGCCAACGTACGGCCGCCCCGCAGAAGACATTCATAGCGCCACCTGCCTCACAGCTGCCCACGAAGCTGGAATACGTCGCTCGTAGCGGCACTGGCCGCAGCGTCAAGCACACCTTTCGCACCGTCAAGTTCGCTCGTAGAGTGCCCACACTGCCGCCCAAGAAGCCCGACAGCGCGGTGGGCGGCGCCGGTGGCTCCAGCGCGCCAAGCCAGGCCAGTGGCAGCAGCGCTGCGCCCGAGCGCCGCCCTCGCCGCGACCGCAGCAAGCGACACGTCTGCACGACCTGTGACAAACGATTCTCTAGCCCTGGTAAGCTCAGCCAACATGTCCTGTCCCATACTGGTGAGCTTCCATTCTCTTGTGAATTGTGTGATAAGCGTTTTAATTCTAAATTTAAACTTGTGCGCCACAGTCTCATACACAGCGAGGCAAGAGCTTTTGCTTGTACTGTTTGCGGTAAGACTTTTAATCGTAAAGATCATCTTACTAATCATGTAAGGGTGCATAATCCTGTTAAAAAACTTTTTAAATGTGAGCGGCCAGATTGTAGGAAGTCTTATACATCTCTGCTTAGCTATAGAAAACATTCTGCTTTACACTCTGCAGAAGAAGGTAATTTACAATGCAAAATATGTGATGAGGTGTTCAATACAAAGCCAGATATAGTGAATCATCTCAAAGTTCATACAGGGAGCCGCACACCTAAGAGCGAGACGGATAAAAAGTTTACCTGTGATCATTGTGACAGAAGATTTTTTACAGCAAAAGATGTTCGACGACACCTCGTTGTTCATACAGGTAGACGTGATTTTTTATGTCCATATTGCCCACAAAAATTTGGACGTAAAGATCATTTGGTTCGTCATGTTAAAAATGCCCATCCAGATGAATCATGGAAGTCTGCTGCTGTAGGTACTTCGAAAGACCCACTCCCTGAAACTTCTTCATTTGAGGAGACGTTTACTGATTTTCCAATAGAAAGTACCGATTTTGGTATTTGGAAAACTGTTACTCCTAAAGAGGAGATACAGGAGTGTCAGACAGAGGTGCCCGCATCTGATATAATTGTTGAAATACCAACAGATCTGGATATAAAAGTGGAGCCCTTAGACATAAAATTAGAGAGTCCACCATCTCCCAGTGAAATTCTCGAATATCCGGTAGTATATATGGTCCCACCGCCTTATCCTCAAACGCCGTCCGACTTGCCATACTTGCCGACGCAGCCTATTTCCGATCCATTGGATGTGCACTTGCTCGGTCCTGGCAATGTTCGATCTATATTAATAGACCCAGGGGAGGGGCCATCGGGATTATCGAGTCAGATGTTAGGGTTGCTAGAAGAACGTGATCCTACATTCGTGAGTGAGGAAGGTCGCGTGCAGCAGCGGCTGCCGGCATTCACGCAGGCCTTCCAGACGGCTCAGAGTCCGAAGCCTCCTCCGCCCCCACCGCCGCCACACTAGCCTCGCCTGTACCGTATTAGCTGCATTTAGCTTATATCAATACCGAACTACCTCATTAGGTAAGGATGGTCTAAGCTGTAAAATATCTGGAATAGTGCATTAGTGATGTGGTTATACATATAACGACATTCTTTTGGACTCTAATAATGCATGATCCAGATGGAATTTGCCAAATTGTGCATTTGTCTCAGGATACCAAAATATTTCCGAATTCTACATGAATGTTATCTAGTCGTGTATGTACTTTCGGAATTGTATATTGTTTATTTATAGCGCTTATGTATGACGTTTATAGAGTATAAATGGGACCAACTCTGTAAGCAATAAGAAGGTTAACAGCGCGCGTAGTCCATGTCTTCTTAGTTCTGATTTAATATTTTTTAGGACTGTGTAGTTAGTGAGCAGGATTTGTGTGAAGGTTTATGACTCTTGAAAGCAGTATGCTGTATGATATGTTTTAGAGAGGCGTGCTGCTTTTCGACGCGAAGCAAGTACAACAAAGAGCATAATCCTTGTTTTGGAAGTAGTCTTAAAAAAATATCGTTGGTTCAAATCAGATCTGTCAATTATAAATAACAATTATCAAACATACCATGGAGACTAATTAATTATACGGGAATCATTATTATTCTATTTTACAGTTTAGTTTCAAACAACTCTAAACAACATTCAGTTAACTTACCTCAGAAGCACCCTGTGTTTCCTTAGCATTAAGACAATAAATGATTGGGTCTAAAGCAGAACGAAGTACACTGATATTAAATGATGATTGAAATAAAATGTGCCAAAATTCCTAAATTCTGGACAAAAAAAAAAAACGAAAAATAATAAAAAAGAAATCTCTTTTGCTCAAATGAACAAAAGATATTTTATTTTGATGTTTTCAATTTAGAATTTATCAACAATAAACTGGTATTATTATACGAAAAAGAGAAACGTATAAAATAGTCTCAGAATATTTTTAGGAGTATGAGCCAAATTATGTAATTTGTAGGATGTTTCACTTCGAGACTAGGTGAGTGTGTCAAGATGTCTGTAAAAAATGTTGTAGGAATTCAAACGACTTGGTACGATTGAAATGAAATGAAAGGGTTACAGCTTTATTAGGTGCCTTACATTTATTCTCAAGTTTTACGTAAATTTTTCAATGTCGAAAGAATTTCAGAGAAGATATTTTCGGTATAATTTTATTACTTTTAAAAATAAAGGATTAAGTGAAAATAACATCAATGAGTAGTATAGATACGTAATAAATATTTTTCATGATTATCTTGCTCTGCGATAACTGTTAATACTTCGTCATTTCGAAAATTCGTTTTGAACAAAAATATCTTCCGATTTTAAGTAAATTTCAAAACTTTTTAATTGTTATTGGTTAGTTGATTCTGACATTTTTTTAAATCGTTACAACTTAAATCGCAGTGTGAAGTTTAATTGTATAATATTATTATTAATATTCATTATCAATGTTGGGCGTCTAGTAACAGCGAGAAATAAACAGAAGGATCCAATGTTGTACACGCTTCATATTATAGAATATGTAAATATTTCTAATCTTTTAGGTTAATAGGACTGTAAAAAATTTAATCTACCTCAATTGAAACTTATTCTTACGTCTAGAAATTTAATTACTATATTAGGTTAGTGAGAAAAGAGAATGTTAGTTTTTTTTCTTTTTGAGAAATACATGCAACCGAGGGCTGGTTTACACTTAACATAATTCTTGTTGTGTTAACGATTAATGTTAGTGTGTGCTGCAATATCGAAATCTTTATTTTTAAAACATTTTAATTATATATCATTTTGCTTTTTGTTATTAATTAGCAATTTTGTCTTTGATTATATTTTGAAATAAAGCAGAGTAAATTACATCGATTCTGATCAGAGACATGTAGATTTAATGTAACAAGTGTAAAAAATTCATTGAACAAAAAAAAAAAAAAATTAATAATTTTCTTTCATAATGTAGGGCCATTCCAAACATATTTTGGTAAATGTTTATATTATTCTGTGTTCATATTATACTTTTGAATATTAAATCAAAAGATGTTCAGCGTTTCGAGGTGTATAATCAGTATAGAACAAAATATTAACTAATAATATTTATATTTAAATACATTACAATACAGCCTATTTTAGAATATCAATCGAAAATAATAGTATTATTGCAAATGTACATATACAAAGGTAACCATTTAGATAGGAAAGAAATGTTTGTCTAATTTCCTCAAACAAGACACAGTAACTAAACGTACATTGATGCAATTATTGAAGATTTTAATGATAAAGTTTCCATTCATTTTTCTTCTACATCAGTCTTAAGCCACTAGTCATACAATAGCAGCGTTTTTATCAAATAGGTAAGAATTTACCAAGTGATATTTACCAATTTATAATATTTTATTTTTTTATAAATAAATAATATTTATAAAAAAAAAAAAAAACTAGGTGCAGATCCATTCTGAGTACAAATAGTAATTATAGCACAGGATTTATATACTATATTGTTTAGTATTTATACAGAGATATACAACGATATATGCAATATATTTTTGTATTTAAAAAAAAAAAAACTAGATTATAAATAAGATACCTTAATTTTTTACATATCAAAGACTTGTATGACCATTTGTTGTTGCCGATGTTCTTCAATATCAAATATTAGAGTACATAGAAGTTGGCATTTATTTATTGAGCAGCAGTCAACAGACGATAAAATGTAAATCTATATTGTTTTTGAAACACAAAGTGTTCACTTTATTTCTTTTTAAAAAATATTTTTATGCATAATTTTTATTGTTACTATTCTACTTTTCCAGTTTTTATTAAATCAGGTAATGAGTTTAACTCATTATATGTATTTATCTTTTTTTTTTATTGGAAATATGTTGTGTAATACCAAATAATTACATAATTCTATTTTGTGTTTACAATTGTAAGAATTCGAATATTTTTTTTTTATTTATGTAAATGTAAGTGTAAGTTCGGTTAACTGCAACGAAAGTACTACGAGTAAGAAAAAACATAAAAAAAAATCAAAAACATTTTTTTACGTATAGTTGAAACCTTTTTCGAATAATCATCACAAGATATAATTATCAGTAGAGATTTTAGAATGTTAATAAATTTTCGGTTCTACGTCATTTTTATGAAGCAGATTGATTACTCGTAGCTAAATGCGACACTGATCCGTAGGTATACGTAATTATGGTACATAACATAGGGGCCTTTAAAAAAAATCTAGTTGTTTGAATTATAACAAAAGAAAAAAAAATATTTTTAGATATCTACGATGTATGTACAAAGAATCTATTTTGTTACGCTTTTTTCGACTAAAGCATTTTTTATTAAATGTTAAACTTACTATGAATATATAAAAAATAAATAAATTGTGTAATAATCCTGTTACAGTCTGAAATCAGTCGATTATAAGTTGAAACAGTTATTCTAACTTTACTTGTAAAATAAAGGTAGTTTGACATTAATACTAACAAACAAAGGGACACGTGTACCACAAGTATCCTCGCAGGAACGCCTATTAAATAATTCTAAACATTGTACCTGTTTTATAATAACACAATGTAATATGGTCTTCATTGTAATAAATATTTTGGACATCAATTTGGTTTTTATTTTTACCTTCCATTAAATTAAATGTTTAAACTATGAAATCATAAGAATGGGACATGTATTGAATTAATGAATGAATTAAATGTAATTAGTTGAAATATATTTTTATTGCTGATCAATCCATTAACAAATAACACATAGACTTAGAACCAGAAATAACAAAAATAAATACCCAACCCACGGTACAATAGTCAAACGAAGAAATGCAGGTGTAGAATATACATTACAAATATGATTTTTTACATGATGTGTTTACATTCGATAGTTATTTAGACAGACATACATTCAATTGTATATATTACAGATTATTCCGAACAACACGGAAATAGGTACCTAAGTGTCTAAATCTGAATTTGAACTAAAATTGTACTAAACACTAACCCCCCGGGAATGCGAGGCCGCTGGAAAAAGTATATCTATAGAAAAATATTAAAATTTTTCCGCGTTAGTCGAAGTAGCAATATTTAGGTCGAATGGAACCCAATAAATGCACGTGTTAACACCAGTCACCGGTATAGGAATGTTCAGAAGTGCCCGCGGCTCCCGTCGCCTTCTGCATCAGCCTGTGAACGAACTGGAAAGCTAGAAAGAATCATTTCACTGTCCGTCTTTTGATTTTTCTCACTTTCCCCGCTTTCGAGGGTTTATTTCTGAGTGATATACTATCTAAATTTGGCAGTTCCGTATCCGTCGACCTGTCGGCCTTCCCCGTAAACACGGGGTTGTCGTTGGCGTCGTGGTCCGAGCTGTCCACTCCGTTCTCCATCCTCACGGGGCTCACGTCCATCTCCTCGTCCGAGTCGTAGTTCCCGTTCGGCTCGTGCCGCTTATACTGGAAATGCCTGTACGTTATCTCCTCGTCGGAGTCTGCCTTCTTGTATCTACGATTGATGTTCTGTAGGGATTGGTTCTTCTGCAGCTCGCCCTGTACTGAGTCCCTGATGTTGACCTCGGAGGTAGACTTGGAGCAGTAGTCCTCCCGGTCAGATTCGGAGTAGTTTCTGGCGAGTGCGCGCGCAGTGGGAGGCGCGGGGGCGGCGGCCGCGGGGGGCGCCGACAGCCGCACCTCGGGCCCTCCACCGTAGATGTCGGTGAAGAACCGCCACAGCTCCTCGCTGAGCTGCGCGTGGTCGGAGCCCGCTTTCAACACGTAGGTCGCATTGCCATCGACTTCCTGGAAAACGAGACATTTATGGTGGTCCAATGCCGACATTTCCAGACAGTATAGCTCATTTCTGTTTTTCAATAAGAATAGAGAGTATCAGCATATTAGTAATGTTTGGATCTTTTCTGCAAAGTTCATTCTCTGCTTACCATCAGTTGAACCATATATTAATAACCTTACTACTATTACAAAAAAAACTAAATTGTTATTTCAACGACGACGCGTTAATATATTGGTCTTCAATTAGAACTAATTATCTCAATTTTAAGTGTATATTTATGACAATGTACTTAAAATTTGAATGCTTTAAATTCAAATTCTTTATTCCAAATTGGAGCATCAGACTTTCTTATTGATCGTCTAAAATCTACCACCGGTTTGGTAACCGGCGATACACTCAACCAGACATTTTGACTCATAAATGCAAATATAATAAATAAATACTTATAATTGAAATATTATGTAAATTATATTATTCAATTTTCATTTTTCTGGTATATGTATGAATTTTCTGATATAGTTACATGTTTACCTGCTTAGTGACTATGGAGGTGTTGTCGACGGGCGGCGGTGGGTGTCGCGACTTGTTTCGCACGAAGGCCTGCCACTGCCGGAACCATTGCATGCTGATCGCGAATATAGCACGGGGTCGTTCTTGCTCCTGAAAAAATATTTTTGTGTAAAACAATTATAATATATTTTTGCTATTGTTATTAATATGCCATTATAAATGTCAACCAATGTAAATGTGAGTAAACCATTATTACTACAGGCACATGGGACATACTATCTAAAGTCTAACAGTTGGCAGCATATTGGCTGGGTAACGATAATTGAACATGAATATCATTAAAGCAAAAAGTCATAAAACGTTGGCTTTGATGTCATACAAGTGATATTTATTTTATTTTTAAAGAAAAGGATATAAATAAATTATATGTTAGAATCACAGTAGTGTTTTAAATTCATAAAAGTTTAAGTAAGATTTTAAAGCACTTTTATTACCTATTAATTGATGGTACCCAACTTAAGTTTTTTTAAGGCATATTGTTTGCCGATTCTCAATTAAAGAGATAATAGGATGATAATAAAACAAACAATCGGATTAAAGAACGAACGAATTAAATCAAGTTTCGTTTAGTGTATTGGTTAGATCCATTATCGTCTTTAAATTTTTTGTGGTGTCACCGAATCATCCGACGATAAAAAAGCATCCGTTTACCTGGAAAAGCGCGTGCAGGTCCGCGAAGGCGGCCAGCTCGCGCGCGCGGCGGGCGCGCAGGCGCTGCGCCGCGCGCGCGCACACGCTGCACTCGTGCGCGTGCGACACGGCCGGGCCTCCGCCGAACCTACGCACCGATAGGTGTTATAGTAAACATTTCATAGAATTCATACTTTTGTATATTTAATATATATGTAATAATTAATTAAATATACAAGCACTAAATTGAATTATTACAATGATGTTCTTTTACTTTAAGTTTAGCATAAGAAAAGGATAACTTTTTGACACACTTCTATTTATTTTTACTCGGTCTTCTAGTGGTTGTATATTTTTGCCGCGAAATATCAATTCCTTCTCGGTACAAATGGTGTTACGGTATGACGGGCATCATACCGGACAGTGCTTGCTTATGGTGAAACTAAAAAGGAGTATTCGCAACGCATGTAAGGGGTGGGTAGTGGGGCACGCACGTGTCGCGCAGGAAGTCCCAGAGCGGCTGCGGCAGGCTGGCGGCGAGCGCGTGCAGGTGCGGCGCGCGCTCGGGCCGCACGCCGCCGTGCACGCACACGAAGTCGCTGTTGTCGATGGGGCCCGGCTCCGCCCACGTGTTGAACCTGCGCGGCGCATCCGTGTGCTGTTAGTCTCGAATATGTTTTGGCGTTATTGTTAACTATTACGAGTTTCGATCGCTCTTACTGGATCGCTGGTCGGTCACTCAGAGGTAGCAAAGCTATGGAGTCATTTATTTTAACATTGTAAAATAAAATGTATGACTCGATAGTTTTACAAAACCATTTTATCAAATTTTTGTTGTAAAAGATGTATTGAGAAGTTAAGAGAAAAAGTTTATAACGTTTAACTAATGAAAAAGATAGAACTTTTGAAATTCAGTATGCAAGACTAACAACTGAGAATATCTTGACAGAGGAACAACTTTTATTGAGCCTACTCGGATTTAGACTAGAAATATACGATATAATACTCTTTAGGTATTCATGTTGAATTTGTAATACTCACTTATTTATCCATGTTTTTGAAATGTAGAATTTGAGGTCATTTGGTTCAGAGCTCGCCGTTTCTAAGATCTCAGCTGCTTTCTGCCGCAGTATCGTCATTTGTGGGTTCACTTTCCTGTGAATGTTTTTTTTTCTATATCATTTAAATCTGGTTTAAGATAATTTATGGACTCGTTTAACTAATTAAAATAAATCTTGAATCAGTTATGCGTGTTTGAATAAGCTGGAGTTAAAAAATAATGGCTTAGTATATTTATTTCTGGTGAATACTTGATTAGTCAAAATGGATGATGAATCGATCTTCGTAAAAGGGCACGTGTCGCGTCAGGCGAGTTGCGTGTGCGTGTGCGTGCGTGCGTGCGCGGGCTCACCTGTAGAACAGCACGTAGGCCTCGCAGGCGGCGAGGTGGTGCGGCGCGAGGGGCGCGACGGCGGCGTCGTCGAAGGCCACCCAGCGCCCGTCGGCCGCGCGCGCCGCGCACGTGTAGTGCCCGCCGCCCGCCGTGCCCGCGTGGCAGATGACGGCGCACAGCGAGTAGCGGCTCACCTTCGACGTGCAATCTGCGGACACAGGGGCTCGATCGATCGCTTAGACTACTAGTCGACGTTTCCCGACCTCCAATTGCCGTCTTTTTTTAAGCTTGGACATTCTTGACAAAATATTAATTACTTGAATATATTGGTGTATAATTAGGAAATAAATAATTTAAATGTTTATATGTCCATAATATAGTAAAACAATTAGAAACATTGTTTTTATTATTTTTATTAAGTAAAATCAATATTAAATTAATCACGTTAATAAAGATAATATTTTAAAGAAACGTAACAAAACCTCACCTTTATGGGTGTAAGGAGCCATATTCAAATCGTTGATAGGAAATGATACCCGAGCGGCGACTTTAGCACTGGACATTAGTTCGTGACGAAACCGTTTCAGATGCACGCAGAGGACTTCCGGGAGACGAATCACGCCGGACATCTTCACGCCGTTGCGGAGCTTGTTGCAGCGGGAACAACTGAAATAGATACATAGAAGCATTAGATATTCCTAATATAATGAAAACATTAGGAATAGACATATTTAGTAGCTACTACTATGTTTTTCAGATTATATGTGACTTTTCCATATTTATTTATGTAAAAAATGAATAGGATTATCAAATTAACTTTAATCATCCCACTGATTAAATGTCTACCTTATACATGTAACTGAGCTGCAAAAATCACCAAGTAGGTACTAAGTTAAGTGTTATTAACACTTTTTTTAAATAATTGGCATAACTAACACAGTGCAAAGATATATTTTGATGTATCAAAATAACCATATACTAAGTATAAAAAAAATAATATGTGTGTGCACGATAAAATTCACATTGAGATGAATTTATTTATCTGTGTTATTATCGGAATTAGAGTTAGTTTACCTGTACATGTTGTCCCCTTTAAGCTCATCGGCACTGAAGAAAGCAGCGAGACAGTCCTGCAGTGAGACGACGGGCCCGTAGAACCAGGACCGCAGCCAACTCAACAGCCACCATATCTGAACCAAATATTGGTAACGTCATTCGGTTGCCTTTATCGGATGAACTTGTAACGTTATTCGTAACGCAATTCATACGGATATAATAACGTTATAATGTTATCGGTACGGTAGTATGACATAAAAGGTTAATTTCATTAATTTGGGATCACTATAGTCAGCCAAACTTTTCTTAATATTTTGCTGAGAGATTTTCTGTCATACAGGTAGTTGGGGCACTAAACATAAGCATATGTGCTTGAGAATTAACATTATCTTTGTCATACGAAACCTTCGGTTTAAGAAGAGTTGGCTCTATTCATTTTGATAAAAGGATAAAGCCAAACAATATAGCAACAAAATATCCATAACTTATAATTTGTGTAATTATATATAGCAGAAAAGACTTTTAAAGTAAAACATCGATAGAATTCAAGTTAATGTTTATGGTAAAATAATGGGCAAATTCTAAAGGAATAAATTAAAAATATGTTTTTTTAATTAATTAACGAAAATATCTTTTTTTATTTTTCTTTACTACTACTAAAGGGTTATTTAAAGCAATGTATGCGGTTTTTATTTTGTCTTAAGATTTTTAATAAAATTTTAGTTCAAATTCTACAGCTGTTACAAAAATATGGTATTTACACTAAAAACTATAACATCAATCACCAAAAGTTGGCGAGTTTGATATCGGTCAGTACTGAATTAAGAGTGCTCACCCAGGAGTCCTGCGCGGCGTGCGGCGCGTGCTGGCTGAGCGCGGGCTGCTGGCAGCGCAGCATGGCCAGGTGCTCGCGCGACGGGATCGGCAGCGACAGGTCCTGGAACGTCTCCATGCGCGTCGACACCTGCAGCCGCATGGCACAATATTATGAGTTCCATCCGGGGGAGGAACTAGCATCGCCGTCGTAGCGTCCGCCGCACTCACCCGATCGCATATGAGACACTGCACGGACGAGAGCAGCTTCCCGTCGAACACGTCGGACACGATGCTGCGGTACCGCGCCCCCCCGCCGCCGTCGCCGCCGCCGCCCGCGCCGCCCGCGCTCCACGTGTGCGGCCTGCCGAGTTTGTAAGCTATTATATAATACTCGGTCGTTGATGCTACTGGCGTGAAACATATTGCTCAATTTTTTTGTAAGTATGATTAAGCGTGATTTGCAATTTTTTTTTAATGTCAAATGTTTCGTTTTAGCTGTAAGTGGTCACCACTGCCCATAGACATCGGTGCCTTGTTACCGATGTCTATGAGTCGATACTCACGGGGGCTCCGGGCGGGGGTCGCGCGGCTCGGGTGCGTCGCTGGCGCCGCTGGAGCACGTCTCGTAGCGCTCCTCCGCCTCGCTCGAGCACGACAGCTCCGACTCCGACCCCACGTCCCGCTGGGTCGAGTCGGAACCTGGAAACAGATCGGATGCACCGTTACCGCGTCGTCCTGACACAGTTACGGTCACGGCGGCCGGTGTCAAATAATATAGGCATTACTTATAATAGTGTTAAATTGTATGCGCAAAAAACTCTCTACACTCCAATCCCCATCGCTTTCATAATCCGATGGTGTCGGATTGCCACACGACCGGTCAGACTTCAAACACAAGGCCTTAACTTGTTTCTGCGCGGCTTTAAATGCCGAGGCACAGGAGTACAACACTGCATCTTCCTAAACCAAGCTGTTAATGAGATTTGCAAGACAGCAAACCTATCCCAGAACCTCGGTTATTGCAGCCTTAATAATAATTCTACTAAACCAAAAGATTTTCGATTTTCGCAACACTAGGTGGCCTGTATTCCCTTGAACTATTCAAGCTTTGTAACCGTAGCTAGACTTGACTTCTATAAAATAGGATTATGGAGTAAGGGGTCACGAATAGTAACTATGAACTATTTTTCCTTTAAAAATAAACAAACAGATAACATTATATCAAAGATTGCATAGACCTGATACCAATAAATGGGGGTACAGAATTCTTACTATGTTAATGTATTTAATCACCATTGATCTGGTGTGTGAGTACGTTGTAGGTGAAGTGGTGGGTGCCCGCGAAGCTCGCCGACCGTCGGTGTCGCGATACGCCTTCCGACTGAGACTGTACCCTGGTAACAGAAATATTTGCATGATTTTTATAATCATTTAATATTCTGACTGTACCTATACTCTATTTCAACCATAACAGGAAAAAGGCCGTATAAACAACATTTGACAGCAAATTGACGTGATACCATTGGTCGAGCATAATTAACCTATGATATTCACTATGGATTTGCGAAAAAATGGCGGTTTGAACGTCGACGAAACTGTTATCGAAATTTTGGAAGTAAAATTAAAGCGGAAATAAGTGGAACTTACACATTACTACTATAGTCTGATATCTATAGTGGAGCCGAGGTGGCCCAGTGGTTAAAACGCGTGCATTAAACCGATGATTTCAGGTTCAAACCCAGGCAGGCACCACTGAATTTTCATGTACTTAATTTGTGTTTATAATTCATCTCATGCTCGGCGGTGAAGGAAAACATCGTGAGGAAACCTGCATGTGTCTAATTTCAACGAAATTCTGCCACATGTGTATTCCGCTAACCCGCATTGGAGCAGCGTGGTGGAATATGCTCCAAACCTTCTCCTCAAAGGGAGAGGAGGCCTTTAGTCCAGCAGTGGGAAAATTTACAGGCTGCTAATGCTAAAAAAAAAATGCTATAGTCTGTGTTCATGTAATAGTGCCCTTATAATTCTAAAAACTCTTCTATGTATGTTGTAAATCGAACCAATAGTGGTTTACGTCAACAAAAATACTTAGCTTTATTTAGTTGTAAATCATTTTAATATATTTATGACGATATTAAAGTATGGCTGGTGTGACGTCATTGTAAGTATAAAAAGTTATTCTGCGTATTGCCTATCAGTTACTCCGTACACAGGTCGCAGGAGGGGAGGTCGAGGTATAGCAAATTATATTACCTTAAATAGCCATCAGCTCTGGTGTCGCTGTAGGCGGAGGGTGCGGGGGATTTCCGTCTCATTCTCGCGAAGTACGGCGCGTCACTGGCTGTCGATACAAAATATATTTAACCATCGATTAATACATCATTCCAATAATATTTCTTAGACAATGTACGTTACTAAGGCTGTTGTTGTTTAATTATTGAAAATGTATTATCACTCATTTTATCAATCATTAATTAATATTATGAATTCATTTTAAGGCCTGCCGATTTAACGGATTTATTTTTATACAAAATCATGAAAATTTTTGTTTAAAAAAAATCGAAATAACGCCGACAACCTATCAATAGGTTATATTTATGTGCATATATTGACTATTTAATTGCACACATCTTATAGCTAAGAAGAAAACCATCCACAAGATCGTGAACTTGTTAAACCAGCACGTGAGAAAGAGATAGCAATATTATGTTTGAATACACGTGAGTATAATTATTGTAACTTCTGGTACAAATATTTTATAATTGTTGAATCTTATAAATTAAATTAGTTAATATAAAAACAATTAAAGAATAATATCATTGTGTTCTGTATTACCTCCTGATGAAGCAGCTCTCCGTCTAATATGTACATTCCTGACGTCATGGTCACCGTCTGCTTCTGAAGTCAGCTTATCTTCTGACGTGCTGTCCCACACCTGGGGGAAAACTTGTTGTTTTTAATATCCCTATATGTATTTAGTAAATGGTGATGCGTTATTACTATATATAATACTCAACATATACAAAGCTATTATATTGTTACTTATACATATGAAATACTCCGATTAAATTATAGTTATTATTTTACTGACTTGGGCAGAAATGTACCAACTCACATAAGCGCTTATACAAATTGTTAAGATTAAGTAAAAGTAAATAAATAATGAAACATATTTAAAGTAACATGCTCATCATTATTGTTACATACATACATATGTAATTTAATTTAATTTAACAGGGTTACTGCCACTATCAAATCAAATCATATCAAAATATACTTTATTCAAGTAGGCTTTTACAAGCACTTTTGAATCATCATTTAACAAACTATATTAAGTGAAGCTACCGTAAATAAATATGGTTTTCACTTTTGAATATTAATAAATTTTTTTAGCGGTACAGTCTGCCGGTACATTTTTGTATAACACGGTATTTTTAATGAGTAACATATATCTTCTCGTTTTCCTACAATATGTCCGTGTACAGAGCCTGTTTACGAATGATATCCATTGATTTAAATTTTTGTCTAGTTGATTGTATTTACTAGTACCAAGTATTATTTCGCACATTTGTTATTTGTGAATAAAGAAATGTATCTATTTGTATATTTTTAATACATATCAATTTTTTTAATACTCATAATACCATAAATATCCCACTACTGGATTAAGGGCAATTCTCCTAATAAGAAGAATTATTTTACACATATGTATCTGATCTGATTTAAGGTCAAGTTCAACTAATATGATCAGGTTATGTTATTTTTATTATTACAAAATGAAGTTCTAAGACAACGATCACATTAAATTTGAGTTACATATGATAAACGGTTACTGGCTAAAACAATATTTCCGTACCGGTTCTTTTAACTCTTCATGCAGCTGATCGAGGAAGCATCGCAGGAACTCCTGCGTATCATGTTGGTGGTATCCTCGGAACATGGGGTGTACCTGATGACGAATAATATTATTTAGCTTTGCGCAAGTACTAAGTACTAGGTCCCGGGTTCGATTCCCGGCCAAGTCGATTTAGAAAGAATTCATTAGTTTTCTATGTTGTCTTGGGTCTGGGTGTATGTGGTACCGTCGTTACATCTGATTTTCCATAACACAAGTGCTTTAGCTACTTACATTGGTATCAGAGTAATGTATGTGATGTTGTCCAAAATTTATTTATTATTATTATTGTATTTTTATATTGCGGTGTAAATGATCCAGTAATTAAAATGTAGACATATTATTTCTTATTGCTAATATCACACCAATAATAATTATTTATAATAATTTTAAACTTATTTATTAGAAAATACATATTGAAGTATACATACATTCCGTATTCCATAGAGAATACCATTAGGTACAACATAGCCTCTAGTTTTCCTGCTCCACATTTCTTTAATTAATTTTTGGTATGCTCTGGAAAAAAAATGTTACAATTATGTCACCAAAACCAAAAAACAAAAAAAATATATAAACGAAGAATAATCAATTATATCTAAAGATGATATATACATCGAATTGAGCAAGTGTTGTGTGTAGAATTGTATATTTAAAGACTTTTTATTAGCTTATAATAGTAATATATACTGTCGAGGCAGCTAGTTCAGACATGTCCTCAATAGATGCCGCTAGTTAGAGAAGCATTGCTTCGTCTTCAAATAACGTTTGAGTGTATTGAGTTACTGGCAGTTTGCAGTCAGTGTTGTGACGGCGTCCGTGGTTGCCAAGGAAATTAGGACAAAATAAGGAAAGATTTATTGTTCGTTTCAATGGTAAGAACGATTATAACGGTTCTAATATGGAATGATTCGAAAAAAGTCACTAAAGCTAAGCGTTCGTCTGTCGTGCTTTCTGGTGCAGTGTAGAAATAAGCGGAGGCCGCACGCACCGGCTGAGGCCCGGCTTGCCGTCGCCGGCCAGCACGGCCACGGCGGCGGCGCACTCCAGGAAGTAGGACGTGAGCGGCTGCGTGTTGCTGAGCGCCTGCAGCGCCGCGTTCATGTAGCACGTGTTGCCCATGTTCTGCAGCCCCACCAGCCCTGCACGACGCCACGTTTTACGTAGGATTATAACGAAAGCATTTATAATAATTAAATAGCCCATTTATTGAAAGGCTATATACATATATTTACGGCCAGTATTGCATTATGCAACACCCCACGGGGTCACAGTAAAGTTTACTACTGGTGAAAATACATGTAGTAGATGGGCCTGCAATAATTATTTTAAATATATCTAATTAAACTTACGCTCTATAATACACGAGATGTTATATTCTCCAATTGATCACAGTAAGCTACATTGATCATTACAAATCTGTCCGTCCAAAGTGATCAAAGCAAGGTGTATTATTAAGCGAGATCCCGGAATGGCAAGTATTACCTTTTGGCCGCTGTTCTTCGTCGTACTCCATATCATCCGGGTCGAGATCCTCGTCCGAGTTGACACTGATCCCGACCAAGCCTGGACGTGTGGTCACCGACATATCTTCCACTGTTGTTGAATCTGGACTCATCTGAAAATTATCATATTATTTTTTTTAGCATTAGCAGCCCGTAAATGTCCCACTGCTGGGATAAAGGCCTCCTCTCCCTTTGAGGAGAAGGTTTTGGAGCATATTCCACCACGCTGCTCCAATGCGGGTTGGCGGAATACACATGTGGCAGAATTTCGTTGAAATTAGACACATGCAGGTTTCCTCACGATGTTTTCCTTCACAGCCGAGCACGAGATGAATTATAAACACAAATTAAGCACATGAAATTTCAGTGGTGCCTGCCTGGATTTGAACCCGAAATCATCGGTTAAGATGCACGCGTTCGAACCACTGGGCCATCTCGGCTCATATTATTTACTTCATGTCATATTATTTACTTGTTTAAAATTGATGTCAGAAGTTGATGTAGTTTGTACTTTGTTTTTATGGTTAAAAATATACATACAATGAAAATATAAGAATCCTAATAGGACCATTCCTTATCTGTCTGTATTCATATTATATTTGATATAATCCACAGAAGACAAACATGATTTTTTAAATATTAGTTTTGATACGCTATAGACAATTATAGCTAATTAGGTGTGCCCGCGACTTAGTGCGCGATTTAATTTAAAAAAAAAAAGTTATTGTTGTATGACAAGTTCCTCCTCCTCCTTCTTTCCCACTCCTTTATATATCAGCTATCTGCCAGTGAAATTTCGTCAAAATCAGTCTAGCCGTTCCAGAGATTAGGCGGAAAACAGACATACAGACAAAAATTGAAAAAAACAAGACAAACAGACGGACAAAATGTTATTTTGGTATGTGTATGTACATATGCATTTAGTGAAAAGCGGTTACTTTAATATTACAAACAGACACTCCAATTTTATTACTTTCTTTTAAGCAGAGAGCCATAAAAAAGAGGTAAGTTAACTAATAGACGGTTTGTCTGAGGATATTGAAAAACAATAATTTTACTTTATCTAACAAGGAAAACTTCAAACTAGCAACAGAAGGTAGTCAGAAAGATAAAATGGTAAAATATAGCCACTTAAAAGTTTTCTCAGATGATATTGATAAGATATTCAAATTTAAAAAAGATAATATATGTAAATACTATATATAAATGAAAATAAATAATTTCAATTTAAGAGAACATATATTTTATATATGTAGTGTTATATACTTAATAATAAAATAGATGGAACGTTATTCCAGAAGTGTTACTTACTTTTGCCTGCGCAAGCGCGGCTCTGATGTGTACCTCTTTTTCGCACAAGTAGCACCATATTCGCTCGGTCGATATGTTCATATGAACACAATGGGATGAAAAATTCTGTAATAAAAAAAAAAAACATTTTACAAAAATACTGGTATTCTAAAAAAAAATAGTGTTTGACAAATAATTGATCTGTTCGAGGATAACTAATCATTTTTATAACACCAATATCTTCTTAACCAATCAGCCAAACAGACACGCGAATCCATTCATTGGGTTACATTTTTTCCTAAATATAATATCATTTTTACAAATGCATTTGGTTTGAGTCGAAGACTTTTGTCTCCACAAACAAATTCTGACGTGAGACTCTGTTATAAGTAAAATATAATCCCATCAAAAACATAAATGTAAAAATGAGAGCCAAGTTAAATATTATGATATATACCTTGGTTTTTGTCTTCAACGATAAAAGAAGTGAGATCTAAATTTGTGCCAAGTTAAATAGTCCTTTCTGAAATTTATTTATAACTACATAAAATATCATTTCTTCTTATAACTTGGGGTAATATATTGTTGCCTAAGGTCTGACTTAAGTTAAGACTAAGACTTAAGCTCTCTTGTGTCTTGATTTGACTTGGACCTAAATTGATAAGATGTACTCCATCTAAGTTTTTAACTCTAGAGAGGCCAACGTAAGCCTGCTTTTTACTTAATATAGAAGAGCCTATGTCGAAAAGAGCACCGTCAAGGCGAAGGCCTTGTGATTTGTGTATAGTAGTAGAATATGCTAAGCAAATAGAGAATTGTTTCTTTTGAACATATCTGTACATTACTTAATATCTGTAACTTGGTTTGGCTTCTAGTTCGCAAATTAAATTATGTTTAAATTGAATTGTTATTTTACGTGCACTATTGCTGTTGTCGACGTCCTCAATGTACTTTCTCTATTTTTCCATTGGACCCATTCACTAGTTCTTTGCTGACATCAGCATGCTCGCTCGATACTGTTCTTCCAGGCAATAAGGATCCCCGTTTGTAGCGCTAGATTACAAACTTAAGTCATTCCTGTTACGATATACATACTCTACTACAGTCTCACGAAACCTATTTTATTGTTGTATACTAGTATACTCAAACAAAAAAATATGCAGTCGAATAGACTAGGCAGCTTCCATCGGAAGGCATTGAAATAATTCTTATGAGCGCGGTTGCCACTCGCTCAGACACGTCCGAGTTAAGGTTTAATCACAACGCTTCTAACCCGCTGCTTCGGCGTCACGTCGCGCGCCGTGTACCGAAATGCCTATTTTTTTATTTTTTTTAAGTATATATATAGATATTGCACCATTGATGTGCGCTAAATGCTAGTTAATAACGTAATAAATACCAAAGTCGGCTATACTAATAAGTAATAAAACGGAAATATTTGGATTTAAAAAACTTAAGGGTGGTATTCAACTTGTTATATATTCACGTGAAGACCTTAAAATCCACATTAAGACCGGCTGTCATAAGTTTTGATTGCTGGTTCTTACATAATTTTTTTTTATTACAGTTATCACAGGAACTAAGTATATAAGTGTTTCTATAGACCCAATAAAATGAAAAATTATAATAAAATGATAAAAAATTACCAGTTTCAGATTTTTTCCTTCATATTGGCCTAATTATCTACCTGCATACCAAATTTCAAGTTTCTAGGTCACCTGGAAGTAGGTTATAGTTTTGATCTATAGGTCAGTCAGTGATAAAAATGTCGATTTTTAGACGTTAATATCTAAATAACCATTTGAGATGCGTTTATGAAATTTAGAACACATATGTATCTCGCGAGTCTCAATATATGAGCCAAATTTGACACATTTATGTCAAATAGTTTTTGAGTTATGAGGAGGTCAAAAGTGGCTCCAAATGGTTCGTGTAATATTACACACGGTGCTGCACGCCAGTTCTGTTACTAGAACTTGGCTGACACGCTACCGCGTGTCTAGATACTCAGAGCAATGAGAGACATTAATTATCTAATTAAGCAAAGACAATTGAATCTCTAAATACTTAGTATTTATTGATTTCTAGGCAGGAAATGCGAGAATTTATTTGTACTTTACTCACATACTTTGTAATTAACATGATGGAAGTAAGTAACTCCTGAGTCTCTTACTGGTTCTTCTCGGAAGAATCAACTTACCGAATTGGTACATGTAATTCAATACTGTAACGTGATGATTCAAAAGTGTCTTTATGAGTCTAATATATATAAAAAAATATTTTGATTTTTGACTCCGAATACAAACAAAGGCACGCATTAATTTTCGCACCGTTAATAGGCTTGTATTATTATTAAACGAACTCCAGATAATAATGAGACCTTCATATTTCTGACAATTGAATGCAATCGACAAGAGCGTGTTGATTAAACGATTAGATTAAACAGCACGTGTTCAATTAAGCTATTCAAATGTAATCTAATTAAAAAAAAAAATCTTCCTACTTTGAACACCTAATTAACAGATTACCGATTTAGTTTTCCTGTTATTAAAGTCATCGTCTACATATATATTCTAATTAAAAATACCCGTCGTAAGTTTTTGTGAACGTATTTAATACCCGCTCTAATCTCAGAATTATCAATTTATTTTCTCATTCATTCTCGAAGTAGTTTAGGTACTTGATTAATGCATATTTTGTGAAAATTTACGTATATGTAATATGTAAAATTTATGTAATAATTTTTTATGGTATTGGTTGGCGGACGAGCATATGGGCCACTTGATGGTATGTGGTTACCGCCCATTGACAAAGCGCTGTAACAAATATTAACCATTCCTTACACCTATGCGCCATCAACCTTGGGAATTAACATGTTATGTCCCTTGTGCCTGTGATTACACTGGCTCACTCACCCTTCTAATCGGAACATAACAATACAGAGTACTGTTATTTGGCGGTAGAATATCTGATGAGTGGGTGGTCCCTACCCAGACGGGCTTGCATAAAGCCCTACCACCAAGTAAAATGTCAGAGTGTGCGTGAGACGACTAAGAGTAAAGGCAGCCAAAAAAAAAATACAAATTATCTTATATTTTTTAAGTTTATTTCAGACATTTATTTATTAACGTGAAGGGGCGCGCCTTTAATATGAAAGATAAGCATGACTAAACAAAATTGCCATTTGATATTAACCAATTGATAGTTTCTTTCTTTTCTAATTATAGACTACAAGTGTCCTTTGAGGATCACAGAGATGGCTTTGTGCGTAACCATTTGATTATGTTCAACAAAGGCGATTATGCTCTTGTAACTCTTTTATGCCCTTTGAACTCCGAGCTATATCGGACTTATTTATGTGTATATTATTTTTAGTTAAAGCTTGTTATCCAGACTAATATTATAAATGAGTTTTTTTTATGCTTCCACGCCTAACTTAGCAAACGATCGTATCATTTCGTATACACGTTGCCAGAGCTACAGAGAAGGGCAAAGGCAGGGGGAAACTTGTGATTAACAAAACAAGCTATTAACATCACCAATGCGTTTTAGTAATTTAATTACTTTATTGTATTTGTCTTTGGCTGTCTATCAATTATAAA
The DNA here is from genome assembly GCF_905147765.1 of Vanessa atalanta. Taxonomy (NCBI): domain Eukaryota; kingdom Metazoa; phylum Arthropoda; class Insecta; order Lepidoptera; family Nymphalidae; genus Vanessa; species Vanessa atalanta. Next base: position 4,209,536 of record NC_061894.1, on the reverse strand, counting down.
ACTCTTATAATATTCTAAAAAAAAGAAAAATATTTATTTTTAAACGATAATTATCTCGTTAATTTATTATTTATGATAACTTTAAGTTTATTATATTTCGATTACAATATTTAGACGAAGATTTATAAATTTTGTTTCGTACGATTATTGAATTGAAACATACATGAGGGTAGAGTATCTGAAGGCTTGGCACAGGTTCATCTTACAAATTGACCTTAATCCAACCATCGCTCTAGAGTCTTGGCATTGATTAATATCTTAATTATTTTCAAAAAAAAATACTACATAAGTGTAATTCTTTTAATTGGCAACTAACGCGTCTCTACTATGAAAAACCTACACTCTCACCTCAGCTTCAATCTAAACGCTGATTGGTTATTACGTATTTTTAACACAACTATAAAAATTACACACAAATTTAAACATTAAATATTTTTATTTTTTTTAATAAAATAAACATTGTAAAATAAATATACAACCTTTTAAGACACGATACATGGTGACAAATGTCAAATACAATTCAGGTTTACCATACCGAATTTACTTCTTTCGTCTTTTTGTAATGTAAGGTGTGAAGTTGTCTATTTCGAGCGGATAGACACTTTTCACGGTGAGAACGCAATGGTAACAATGTTGAACTATGTTGAAAAATCTATTCGTCTTTTCAAAAACCGTTTGTTTGATTTCAAGGTTTCAAGATACTTTGACATAAGTTACTTTTCCATACAGGACATATGTAGGTACAATAACAATGCGACGTTATGTTTTATATAATAATTATATTTCACTAGTTGTCTTCCGCGGTTTCGTTCGCGTTTTAGGGGTTGGTCGTTAGGTGTTAACCTATCGCCTTCTTTGGAATTCACACTTGCTTCATACTATGTTCAATAGCGCCATAGTCATTTTTGAAGCGTCAATAGCGCAATGGTTTACGGGCAGCCTAACGATGTAAAAAGGCGCAGCATCGGTCCTGACCCCTTGGACTATTGTCGTACCCCCTCCTAACATAAGTGATAAGCTTAAAAGGAGGGGTAGTAGGAATATTAGTAATTCTTTAATTAATTTGGGGCATTGCTAGTATATATATATAATATAATAAAAAATAAATAAACGAAGTTTACCCGTGAAAGAGCAACAGACAAGAGTTTCTTTAGACTAGAATAAAATATCATCGGAAATAGCTTTTACCTTTTGGTGTAAGGTGCTGTGATCATTTTTAACTTCAGAGCATCCGATGTGATGGCAGTCTGGCTGCAGGCAGATCCAGAGGTTCGGGCCGGGACATCCACAGTCGAAACATGTTAAATTCTGAAACAAATGTCAAAATATATAATTACACATAATAGGTAACTCGACAGAAAAATAAGTGTAAGGGATACAGGGTTCACATTTGTATTTAAGTTTCTTTATTCCATTATAACATTTAAATGCCTGAAGAGGTAGGATATGAGGTGTTACCTCTCATACCCGGTTGAAAATAGCTTCTAATTTTTGACATCGTTTTAATTAGTTATTTCTTCTAAATTTTTAAGTGGTACTAAGTTTTCTAGGTTTCCTGTGTTGTTCTTGTTATGGCAACGGAAAAAAACAGAACTTTCTGAGGGTCTTTAATATTAATATACTATTGTAGGGGTCCGAAAAGCTGCATTATGGAAAAAGAGATTAGAAAGGACAGTTTCTAAATGGATGACGGTGATCCTATATTTTGTTCAACAAAAAAGAGAATAAAAATATATCAATATTGAGCCATGGAGACCTTTCAAGATAAATCTGGGTAGAAGAGAGATGTTGGTGTATATCTGATATAAATCTTTAACTGATTTAAATTATATGATGATAAAATATCTGCTTTCTTAAAGCCAAAGTGGGGGAGGAGCCCACTTTTCATTAATCATTCAAGATTCATAATAAGATGTACAGTGATCTTTGCCAAAGTGGATGATAAAGATTTAGCTCTATATGAATTACAAGAGAGGTTGGAATTGGTTTGATATGATGGATACCAAAATTTTAGACTTCCAAGGACACTTTCTTGAATAAAACCGGTTTCAATGAATTTTAAATTAATCTTAATATTTGTGTTAATTAATGCATTTGCAAGTCAGATATCTTATTGATTAATGTTAGGAATGAAACAGTTAGTAAAAAGTAAATTATATTGTCTTTTACTGGTGTTAGTATATATAATATTTTACAGTACATACACCAAAAGACTATGTAAGAGTAGGATCTATGGCGGAGGACTCTAGTAATAAAATCAGTCATATAGTGTTATTAATAATTAAACAAAACACTCAACAGGGATAATAATATGATTATGAAGCAAGATATTTCATATGCCATAGTACATATTATTACTGTTCAATAATAATTATAATTAATAAACAAAAAAATAATTAAAAAGAGTGAGCCTTTTAGTTCTATAGAGCCAAGATGGCCCAAGTGGTTAGATCACGTGCATCTTAACCAATGATTGCGGGTTCAAGCCTAGGCAAGCACCACTGAATTTTCATGTGCTTAATTTGTGTTTATAATTCATCTTGTGCTCAGCGGTGAAAGAAAACATTGTGTGGAAACCTGCATATGTCTTATTTCAACAAAATTCTACCACATGTGTATCCACCAACCCGCAGTGGAGCAGCATAGTGGAATATACTCCAAACCTTCTCCCCAGCAGAGGCCTTAGGCCAGAAGTGGGTATTAATGTTGTATGTTGTCTTAGTCCGATATGATGTGTAACATCTGATATTTCACTTTGGTTCGAAGCAATATTAACATAACATCCTCTCGGAAAATGGGTTGGAACCATCTGAAGGTCATCTAGAACCATGGTTAAATCAAATAGCGCACCTCCCCAGCTTCCCGTTAAACACTTCCATTTCTTTTCATGAAATCTCTTATATTTCAAGAAAACGAGAGAAAAGATTATGCAAGCTGCTTTTGGTATAAATTTACTTTTATATTTTTGCATACTATGTATGCGTATAGTATAAATAAATGAACTTTTTATTTCAATTTCAATTTAGCGGTTAGCGCAGCTATATCCTGCACTGCTATCTGTTCTAGATTAATATGTCACTAGTAGTAATATATACTATTTAATCATTGTATTATAAATAAAGACCTTAACTACTTATATCCACTTTAAGTTGACTACCCACTTTAAATAACAGCTTCGTCCACGTTTAAAATGCAATTTTTTTTAAAATCCATAGTGAATATCAAAGAATATTCAAGCTCTTAACTAATTATATCACATGAGTTTGATGTCAAATGTTGTTGGAAATGTTTGGCTTTTGTCCTATTGTGGTTAAGGTAGACTGTATAGTAGCTGTATGACACCAGCTCCTATGACTAATCCTTGGAAACCAATGATTAAGTACTTTGAGCACTGTTTGAGATTTATATTGGGTGTTGGTTTCTGATGATGAAATATTGAATTAGTGTGATATCATAAGTTTTTCCTGTTATGTCAATAAAACATTCAGTTTTTAACTTTATTAACAATATTGATTGATTTATTCTTCAAATAAAATATTTCGAAATTCGAAAAAAGTAGTGCAATTTAAAAAACATACAAATATCTAACTATGAAGAATATAGTTATTCATATTGAACTCTGTACTATATTTGCATGTATTTTATTCAACACTTTACATAATGTTTGTTATATAAACTGTGTTAGTGTGTTATGGTTAAAGTTTTTATTTACTTTGTCATTATTTACAAGGAAATTTCTATGAAAGAACCTTTACGGAAAAAACTTAAATAATCGGTAAACAACAACAAAGTACCAGGAACTCATAAAGTATTGGTGGTACGAACAGTAACGTTTTGCCAATTGAATTTAGTTTACATAGCAGACAGTACATTGCACAATAAGAACACAAGTAAAGAATGCTAATTACCAATTACACTGATATTACGTTTGAGGTTAGGTGTAATAAAAATTATACGGGCATACCTCCTTAGACTGCCACAGGTCCTTTTCCAGGAAGTCAACAAGCTTGTTTAGATGTTCACACGTCACGCCTTTGTCCATTGCGAAAATTTTAACTTTGTAGCGAGGAAATACGTTAATATCAATAAGAAATTATTGAATCACAGTAGTCCCGCAAATAAACATTTTCTAAATTGTGAGGATTGCTTGAGTTATTGTAAAAATAGTGGTAATAGATAAGAAAATAAGATTAAGAGAGCACATTTCGGATAAAGGCTGATAATTTAATTTAATTTACAGGAATTTCTAACACAAAACGTTCCGTGACGAGCGAAAAGTCAGATCAGAATTCAATAGACTATAAAATATGCGTTTAACGTATGTTTTTAATTTTTTTTTGTCAGTAATCTTTAATAAATGTCATTTGTTATCAATCAAACTTTTTGAAATATGAATAGCGTATATTTAAGTCATAATTTATGAGTAATCATAACTTTATTTAAGTTTGATCTGTTAACTGCCTTTTAATTCAATAAAATAATTCTACGTTAATATTTGTGAATTTATTTGAAAACGAAATAATTACTGTTATAAATAAATTATTTTGCGGAACTTGATGTAATATTGGTTTGTCCAAAAATTAAGTAGATTTATTGTTTTATTTTTGTGCTTTGGGATATTGCTTTGTAAAATTAAGGCTGTAGACAGAAGGAAAATTGGCTATTGTGTGTTGAGTGATACGAAGAATCTTTTAGGAATAAAATATTTTTATACAATTAATTCTGGCACTAGCTTATTTATCAAAGGTGACAATGACAGTGTGACGATCAGTTTGTAAATCTTTATTACACTTAGCTTCATGGTTTGGTCCACAGATTAATTTAAATCTGTGGACCAAACTACGAAGAAAATCTGTGCTCCTCAAAATTACAATTTGCTTACTGACAATTGACATTGACAGAATTAGTTCGCTGTTAAATCAAAATGTAAACAAATATTGATCTGTTCATATCAAATCATTTTGAAGCTAAATATTTAAAACATTACCAATATGACATCAGCTTCATCAAGTAGTGCCCGATCTTTATTCGCTGAGTCTAAGCAACGTTTAGCCGAGAGAGTTCAAGTTAATATGAATAATATAGCCTCTTTGGCTCGACAGATACAGAGAGGGTCAAAATCAAACGAGGCAAGTTAATCAAATAAGTATATTTAGCTAATTTACTGTCTATAACATATTATTCATGCTTATTTAAAAATTGTTTTGGCTATTTGGAGACCAGTTTAAAAAATATATAAAACGAAATAATGTTATCATTAATAAAATTTTATCAAACAAACATTAAACACTACTATATTAAATGGTTATAACTTAGAAATAAAAATACTTTATTTTTTATTTCAGCTCTTGTCGAAAGCTGCACGTGACTTTGCCGCAACTGAGCACTTGATGGAAGGAAGCGAAGAAAATCTTAAAAAAATGCAACTGATTTCTGTCCATATGGGCTACCAATACGAGAATATACATAAATCTGCTCAAATGTTGACTGAAATTAATGAACAGATTGCTATGATGCACAGATGATAAATTACAATATTGTTACACTGTTTGTTAATATCATCATATCAGTTTTAAAATAAATAAATATTTATTGTCAACACACCTAATTAATTTAACTAAGGCTCAACACGTGTGATTTAGACCAATCCTGTCATAAACGATAAATACAAAAAAAAAAGTACTGAAAAATGTATATTTATTTTTGAACAAAATAAAAAATAAATGTTTATGTTTAAGTAATGCACAAATTTAATATAATAGGTGTTTTTATTTTTGTAATTTGTAATTAGTATGCGGTAAAAATGAAATATCTGTATTTTATCTTAAATTTAAATTTGTTGAATTAGTATGAGAACATAACATGCTTCGAACATCACTTATCTTTTTGTTATACGTCTTATTCATTATGCATTATTTTAAATTAATAATGATAAGAAACATACACATGCTGAAAAATTTCTAATAAATTTACCTATTAATATTAATACTTGGTAGTCGTCTAATTATGAGTTTCTTTATAACTATAATTTTTATGAAGCATGTCTGGGCACAAATTGCCTACAAATCACATATACAGTATTTATTAGGTGACAGAAGGTTTGAAGCTAGATTTGCTCATGAATTAGATTAAATAAAACCATATAAATATTAAAAAACAAAGTCGGTTTCTGTCTGTATCTCCGCATCCTGCTTCTACACTAGTCAACGGATTTTGATAAGGTTTTCACTAATAAAAAAAGGAGTTTATTTAATATAAGTAATTTGTAAATATTTTTTACAAAATGGCTGAACTATGACAGTGTTGTGTCTTAAAAACTGTTTTTGTATGCTTATATGGCTAACGCTGACTGAATCTTAGAAGATACATCAAAACTATGTCCTAGAAAATAGCAGGTAACAAGACCTACAGAAAAGTAGCCGATAGTATGTGTTTTTCTTCATAATAACTATTTATACCTATTATATACTATATTACATACTATAGGCTATTTGCGAACCCATTTTCTTGAATTCCTTATTATTCCTTATTCAGATAAAATGTTTGCCAAGTCGTATTTGTCATAGAGTTGGTATGAAATTGAGCGGACGGGATTAATGCAAACAATGGAGATAGCTTGATCGTCGGTAATTCAAGCCGCTCTACGTTGAGTACGGTCGAATAGCAGAAGCTGGTACTGGGAAGCTCCCGCTTAAAAGTTTGAGCAGTACTTCATATGAGGTTGAATTTGCGCCTTGTATTGTATTAGGCGATGGGCAGACGTGAAGTACTATATGCCAGTTTGGCTTTACCTTCTAATTGACCGCGGACCTGAACGATGCTCGAAATATTGATGCCAAGTATAGGAAATACTAGCTGTAGCAGCAAGAGGAATGTTATTAAGCTGTGGAGATATTTTACAAATGTGACTTTTTTTGGTTGAATTTGACTAGGTTTAGCCGGCCCCAGGCCAATACTTTGGTTAACAAAGACTCGATTTCAGACACAAGTTTATATCGGTTCTAGGGCATATCAGTCAATATTGCTGATATGCCCTAAATCATTAATATGCAGAGTAACAGAGTATGTCATAGTACGCAGGCTTGAGGAACATCAGAGTTAATGAAGTTCCTTTAATTTAGAGCATCACCGTCGAAGAAACGGAGAACAAGTAGGGGATGACTGTAATTTGACGGGTCTGAATGTAGTATTTCAGCTCGAGGCCTAATGCGTAGGATTCCGGAAAAGATGCGTTAAAAGCCGAGACAAATCCGGAGCACATGTCTGTTGCAACATCGATCGGGATGCCATCGAGCCCACTCGACTTATGAATATTCAAGGAAAGTAGTGCTTTACGAACTGCACTCCGCGGGCTTGTTGGTGGTGACTTTCCTCAGTCACCAAGAGTCGAATTAGATGCGAAACGAGAACCTAAAAGATCAGCTTTCTCCTTTACGGTACCGGCCAACGACTCACTGTCCATGTGCGGAAATGGAAAGGAAGGGTGGCAGAAATTCCTTAAAACATCCTTAACGAAAAATGTTTCTTGCTAAGCACTACATTTTCTTTATTAATAAATTGCAAACCTTGCGACGCCGGGTCGGGTTGTTAGTAGTATATAATATATAGGTATAAAATAAAAACAACAATTTGTGTAAAAAATATCATTAATTTCTTCAAAACTTTGACTAAAGTAACTGAGACGACTGAAAAGCAAATAGTAGAAAACTTAAAATAAGCAATCACACTTTGACCAGCTGCGAGTTCAGGAGTGAAATTGGACCTTGAACTGCTATACAACAAAAGCGGCCCAAATTTTCAGCAATAAATACCGTTTTATGATATTTGTTGTACCTCTACAACTAAAACATTATTTTTCAAATTAAAACTTTATTTTCCAGCAATAGAGTTTTGGTTTGCTTGATTGCACTGTGTAGTAAGTGTTTAGTTTGTAAGACGGCAGATGTTTATAAGCAAATATTCAGTGTTGACCTTTTAGCAGATTTCACTGTTCTTGGATTTGGCAAAAAATAAGACATGAACGTCAATGTAGCGTCATGTCGTTGTCATTTACGTTGGGTCGTTATTTCAAAATGGTATAAATTTTTTTCTATAGAATTTGTCTGTTAATAGGAATCAAAATATTGTACCCGTAATGAGTACACATAAAAGATGATACATAAAATATGCACTCTTTTTTTTTATTCATAGTAAAAGTTTCAGCTCATTTTTTTATTTAGCCAAGCAAAGACGAACAATAAAAAAAAGGAAATTTTGGATGGAGACTCATTTTAACCTTGTTATACCATCAGACAAATAATAATACTTAAGATAAATAGCGTACTAATGATAAGAATAACAACGATAATGTTTTACCCATTAATCCTACTTAGTAGTTAGCATTAAATATTGTCTATTTCTAATTACACGTGAAAGTAAATCAATTATGTTATACTTAACAATTTACTCGTGACGTAACTTGTTAAACTTCTTAAGTTGCTTTAAAGCTCACATTAAACCTTATATAACCCCACTAATTATAAATTTCAACGGATAATTCAAACAACTGAGAAAACAGAAGAGGTAAATACTAGGTAGAAGCTTTACTTCATTTGTTTCATAGTAATTATTTATTGAAGTTTCTTGCGCAACTGAACTTACGTGTCGTCTATCTTTTAATCACCATACACACATAGAGAGGTTGCTATAAATTATATATACCCTAATAGCCGATGAAGTGATGCAAATTATGTCTTAAGAATCGACGGTTGGTATAATGTGCAGTATAAATAACACGAATACGTTTCGGCACGTTATGAATGAGTGCGTATGTGTGCCAACCAAATTATATGTAACCTTTTTTACCGATTTATTTTATCTGTAACAATAATACACTCATATCATGTCTTAGGTTTTAATCTTTTTTACGACGAATCGTGTCTACCGTGCCATTGTATCCATTGTCCGCTCTAATTCTTGCACTTTCGTTTTTTTTTCTGCGACATCCATTATTATTGTATTGGGAACGAGGTTATGCAACCACTGCCTTTGAAGTTTTGATATAATTTTTGTTGCTTTGTGTCGTAACAAGTTTATTATGATCGTGATAAAATGTTTAAAGTTAAATGATATCTTTATGATAATGAATTTAAAGTTCAATATTGTTTGTTTTCCTAGAATGATGGTAAAAAGATATTGGTGAAACAATTTGATCGTGACTACAGAAGCGACTAGGGTTATGCAAGTCAAGTTATAATTATCTACGTTGAAAGTGCAAAATTAGCGGGTTCACTTAGCGTACGGTGGGCGAAGAATTAGCAACACATTGTGAAGAATTGTGAACTTTATTGAATAAGTTTATAAGGACTATATTTGAAATTAATTTATAATGAAATATATCAAATTGATTTGTAAACTTATTTCATCATATACAATTCGTAAATATACAAATTGATACATAATTAGTTCGAGTATTTATTGATGGATGTAATTGATTGTTAGCAATCATGACCTATTGTAATGAAATAGTTTATAAATAATAACAAAATTACCGATAAAAAATCATAAATGATAGTTATGTTAGTTATATTTCTTCTGAGCAAAATGACTCAGTGTATCCCGAAGGTCAATGGTATGAGTCCGGACAAGAACCTCTATGTAATTTTAATTATATTTGCATTGAAGGAAAACATCGCGAGAATACATGCTTGTCTAAACCAAACTCTACGGCGTATATCATATGAATATGTACAAAATAAAAATCAAAATTTTCTTTATTCAAGTAGGCTCATTAAGGCACTTTTGAATTGTTATGTTACAGTGTTAAATTGAATTGTAGCTAAAAGTTCGAAAAGTAGTTACTTTTTTCCACCATTTTAATTACAGAGTATGACAATAAAGTAAGATGAAGTTTTTATATATCATTGATGTTGGGGATAGATTTGTATTCAATAAATAAGTTTAACTACTATCACCCGTGTGTAGATGAAGACTGATGAATTAAACAGTGAATAGCTTTACTATTGAAGCGATCTTTGTATAGGAATACATATATTTTCGACAAGATCCTTTTTACTATATTTCCTAAATTTATTTATTAACACGTTTCAAAATATAATCAATGAATTTACAGTCACATGAGACAAGACAAAGTTATCGCTTATTAGAGATCAATTATATTGAGAATTACTTTCAACAGAGGAATTTTTAAATTCTATTATATTTACAATAGACGTTTGGACAAAACCAAACCTTAAAATATTGCACTAAGTCTGAAATTCAAATGAAAATTCTCTGACGTTTGAGTGATCGACTCCTAAATAAATGTATTTCATTTTAAATATATAGTTTAAATTGAACAGTCTCAATCGTATTATTATTTAACTTGTGAGCTCTGTAGCTTTGTCACGTACTAAGATTTGGTACGTGAGAGAAAATGATACAACCAATCTTATCACTCAATTTTTCGTTCACAGTTTTATTATACTATTAACAATATTAGGCCAATAATGATATATACAGAGTTAATGGCAGTGGCGTAGCTAGGTGGGTAAGGGCCCCGGTGCATAGAAATAGAATCGGGACCTCGCCCCCTCTTTAACGTATATTGGCATTCAAAATTATAGATAGTAATAAGAATGGGATACAGGATACAGTGAGTTGAACATATAATTAGTAAGTTAAATCCATACTTCATCTCTATTCAAAGCTCTTTTCATAGCTTAGGTTAGAGGGCCCCCAGACCTCAGGGGCCCTGGTGCACTGCACCACCTGGCCATACGATAGCTACGCCACTGGTTAATGGTAATTCGACGCGTTCCCATTAGCTTAAGCTGAAAGACAAGTTTCATAACGATGTTTTTGGTTTTTAAGGCATTTTTGTGGACAAAAAATTTCATTGGTCTTTGGGTATTTTGGAATTAAAATTAAAGTGGAAATAAGTAGTTGTGTATATATACTGTTGTATTATAAATAATTATATATTAATAATAAACTCTAACTAGTGCACAATATATCTGAGTTATTAGCGAATCGCATGAAATACGTAAATCTATGGTTTGTTTATCTTTTTTCCTACTTCCATTGCAATAGGCTTTAAAAATAAGTATATATTAATCGTTGTTATACAATTAAATATGATGTTTTTTTTAAATAAGTACTTGTCACTTCACCTCATCGGCGCGGGCGTGTAGAACCTTACTAGTGAACAAAGCTGGAAATTATTGCTTTTTATCCGTCGAGCCTTAATCTATTCAACTTGAACATTTCCAATACAATAGAATCTGTAGAACAATACAATGCATCTACCTTCATACGTACACTTATTGAATACTCATCGTAAAACTTTAAAGGAACGATTGTTAGGTAAATGTGTCTCGTTGCAATGTGGTCATTGACCTGAAATAAAATTAACTTAAAGATCCTTTGGCAACTTATTTGAAGTTCATCATCATTATCATGATCAGCCTGTATTACTCCACTGGACATAGGCCTCCCCCAAGACGCTACACTACAGTGTATGTATTGTTTATACTTAGTTTTTATTAGGCCTGTCTTAATTTAGAAAAATTAATGTAAAGAAACCCGGGAGCCGTGTGTTTTATGGAGCCTCGCCGATGATGGTCAAGTCTTGCACCATAAGAATTGGACTAATAAGATTTTTTTCGAGGTGGAGGAAAGATCGCTATAACGTGGTTAAGTCAGGGACGATTGTAATTTATGCTTATATACCTACTGTAGTTTTGACTATTTGCCTTAGTCGAAAGATAACTGCAACCAACAGATGCAACATTGTTGAAATACGTTGGCTCGTAGATACTCGTAATATATATATTTTTTGGTAACCTTGACCTTAAATCTTAAAATCAGTTATAAACTTTCAAGTTAAGTGAGCGAAACATTATTAAAAATCTCTAAATAAGTCTACTCCATCGGTGTTACCTGCATTAAAAATCGAACGTATCCTGAATAAAAGATTGGCAACCCTCGGTTATAACGAGTGTCTTTTTATTAATGTTTATATGTTATCAAACCAGGCAACGGTCAAGTAACCAGAAATAATTGTTTTAATATACAGTATTTCTGTCCTTATGCAAATTAATATTAAGGAAGTATGATAAGATCAATAATAAATAACAAACATATAAAGGGTTTGAAGTGCATCTTGAATCAATGTATGTAGAAGGTAAATGTATGTTTCACTTGTCAGAGAATAGTTAAGGAAGACAAGTTAATATTACGCTAAAATAATCTTTACGTAAAATTTTATTTATTTACATACTTTATCTATATAATAAAGATATACTATGTAAGTATGTCAAGGCCAAAATTAATGCTTTTGAAGGAGTTGGGACATTTGAACATATTCCTCCTGAGCACATGGGTCATGCATGTGACAATACAAGTTTTACAACGAAACTATTTACCAGATATTCTGGTATGTCTTTAGCGTACTAGGTATGTGCGTCAACTGTTTCGACGACCCCTGTTACGTAGATTACGGAGCAGTTCTTTTTTTATAGTATAGGAAGACAGACGGGTACATGGGCCACCTGCTGATAGCTATATGGTCACCATGTTCTATAGACATAAGCTCAGTTAAAAAATATTAAACATTCTTTACATTGCAAATGCGCCATCATCCTTGAAGCCAAGATATTATGGCCCTTGTGCCTGTAGATACACTGGTTCACGCACCTGAAAAACAAAAATACTAAGTATGTAGCGGTAGAGTATCTGATGAATGGGTGATAAGTAACTAACGTAAAAAGTAGTTCCAACAACATCCTGAAAATTATTGTGAGCAGGTTAGACTGCAGGTATGCGAGCCAGCGATGACTCGCAATTCTTACTTACATTGACGTGACATCATAGAAGTCGGAAGTTAACGATGCTATTTATTAATTTATTTTCCCTGCCCATGTTCCAAGTTATTTGGAGTCGGCGCAGGCTGTCTTTTCCTGTCACGGTAGCATGCGCAAGCGATCCCGTGGCGCCCACCGAAAGACGGAGAGGGTACCGCTGGTTTTTTAGTGGGTAAACCCGGCGTACCTGGGCGCACTCGGCGTCCAGGGCTCCGGGGAGTGACACCCCCCCCCAACCTTCCATCACGTGGGGGAAGCGCGTAACGCGTTTTTCCAGCGAGAAAAAAAAAGGCTGTCTTTTCCTTATATTCTCTATCATTAGTCTTCTGATCGTTTACTTCCATCTCTATCAAATCCCCCCTCATACACTCCTTCCATGTCTTCTTTGGTCGTCCTCCTCCCCTCTCTTCCTCTTTAAATAAAAGTAAACATTTTTTCCAATAATGAATATTTTATGTCTGAATTAATCTTTAGTCTATGATAATGGTGTTTTGTTATGTTTTCTCATGGTTGTGGCCAGGAAATAGGAATAGACGGCGAAATATGTCATTTATATGCAGTATAAAACTGTGAGAGTCGTAGTCTTAATAAGGCTGCTATTTCTTTTATTTATAAGCATGTGTTTTTCGTACAAATAATGAGAATGAAGACAATTAGACATGTGGCGAATGTGTCACAATCATCATGAAAAATTGTCCCAATGTGAAATTTAAGTTATATAATAATTTACTATTGTTTAAAATCTCCGTGTGAATTCCCACTTAGATTCACGTCCGTGTTTTATTGATGACGTATTACGGTTTTTTTTTAAATCAAATTTCTCATTGCCATTATCATATCGTCATCCTTTCCTCGTCCTTTCTTTATCATTATTATTTTTATTTATTATGGCTGTTACATTATTATTTTTATTCAAAAAAAAAAATATAGATAAAGGCGTGTGTTTTTAATTGTTATTATAAACTAAATACCCTTTTGTTTTTGAGGCAGCGTTCATATGAAACGCAAGAAACGCACGCTGGACAGCGTTTCCTTACTTACGTTGCAAAATTGGGTTCAACGAAAAACTATATCATCCATCCTAAATATTATTGAGATAATTTTTAAAATCGGTAAATAGTTTTGTAGATTACGTCCTACATTAAAACTTATAAGCATACAAATTGAAATAAAACTAGTTTTTTTAACGGATTTAATCGCGTATATTAATTATTATTATTTTTTTTTTAACATCCCGACGTTTCGAGCACTTTGCAGTGTTCGTGGTCACGGGCAGACATTTTCGAGTCTGTCCGTTAAAAAACTAGTTTTATTTCAAGCATACAAACTTTACTTATTTATATACACAGGGCTTGTAACCGAAACTTACGTTTTCGTATTTGAAGATAATATGGGTATTATTATTATTATTTTTATATCTTAAAAAATCCCAGGAGGTGGTTAGTTTAATGGTTACCGCGTAATTCATGCAAAAGTAGATCATAACACAATATTTATTTTTGTTTATTTTATTTTCAAGTCAGCTGTTTATACTATTGAGATAAGCTAAGATAATGTGAAGATTCGACGTACAAAAAATATTTTCTTAATGATATACCTATATAAATTTAATTACCTACTTATCTAAGATTAATTACCTATAATGACTAATGTTAACTGTAAAAGTATGTTGAAGTGTGCTGCAAATATGCTAAAGCGAACGTACTTTGCAAATTTCATTCGTAATTCTTAAGTTCCATTCCACGCAGTCATGATTAGGAACTGTTTTAAAGTCTGATTTTTACAGTACGTTACCGGATACGATCGCTATTTTACGTTACGATTTGCTTGAAATGGATCGTATTGTTGAAGTCGGCGGCTTTGGGTTAAGTCTTTTCGTCCAGCAACTGCCTACTTTTTTGGCTAAGACAATTTTGTACTTAATTTCAATTCCACATTTTTCACAGTAAGGAGTTTGTATTGTTACATATGAGATCAAATGGAGCGTGATGTTACAGACAGGTGCTTAGGTAATACACCGGAATGCATTAATAGCTGTCCAATCATTGCTTGCGTAAACTATTATGTAGCTTATATTCATTCAGTGAAGTTAAATCTGAACCCTAAATCTGAACCCTAAATATTTACGAGTAAAAGAAAATTGGTCGAAAGAACGTTAGAACAGTAAATACCATACACTACAATGGAAAATCTACGAAAGATGTACGTATTTTAGAGACGGCTTTATCACAAAGACAGTGATCTTTTTCAGATAGCCTTAAATCAAAGAAAAGAGAAAAGAAAAACAGGTCCCAACATCGCAATCTCTGCATCTATACATATAAATTAAATTGAAACGTCACATTTTTTTTTTTTAATTTTTTATTCAGTTAATATGGATATTTGTTAGTCCTAATTTAGAAACAAAAATTTTATGTTGTCTGTGGGTCTGGAGTAACACACAAAAATAAAACGAATGACTGAATACATAACTGCTAAAGTTACAAAAACTTAAGTTTACGTACATATTTTTTAATCGTTATTTTAAGACATTTAGGTAATTTGTAAATTAATTACTTTGCTGAGGTTATGTAATATTGTTGTATTTTAAGTTTATTGTTATTCCATGGTAAATTGAACGCGTGTGAAACGCTATGGGATATGAGGTTACAAAAATGTAACAAAGCCTTCACTAAGCGAAGAAATTCAATTTTATATTTCGGTCCGTAAATCTGAATTGCATTCGAACAAGGAAATACAGCTTTTCTGTCATCGTTCCACGCAGTCACGATTTGTACAGTAATTATTTTAATTTTGATCAGAATTATATATATATATATATATATACAAATATTTCCTATGTAAATGTAATTATAACAATATAACCATTTTAATAATTCTTACGTATATTGTAATTTCGCTTCCATTTCTTGCTTAAATCTTAATCTAATCCCAGTCTTGGTTGAAAATTGTAATAAAGATTTTATTTTTAATTGGGCGACAGTTTACAATATCAAGATATTGTGTTATTTCTTAAAATTTCATTTTTAATCTGTATTTATTCTACTAATTTAATTTTAAATTATTCTACACAATTCGCACACAGTAAAATCTAAAAGGACGTCGGGAACGATACATAGCCGATTTGATTAAGTCAGCAATTGAATCTCACATCGTGATTGCATCCGATCTGATAAGGCTACATACACAGAATTTAATTGACAATCAGATCGAGTTGCGTGTATTACGAATTAATTCGAATGATATATATATATATAGAAGAAGTCTATCAAAAAGAGGTCTTGTCCAATTTAATGAAAACCTTTTTCTTACAAATAAATCATATGCGCAATAAGAACGAATCATTTCTATTAGACAGACATTTTTAGGTGATTTAATTTGGGTGCATTGTTTATGAATATGTTTCCTGATCATTTAAATATATATTGGTTATAACCGCTGACATATTTGTTGATTAATCTA
This sequence comes from Vanessa atalanta, assembly GCF_905147765.1. NCBI lineage: Eukaryota > Metazoa > Arthropoda > Insecta > Lepidoptera > Nymphalidae > Vanessa > Vanessa atalanta. The sequence continues at coordinate 4,193,232 of NC_061894.1, read as the reverse complement.
ACCTTAAGTATTACAGGTTTACATTAATGTGCTGCAAAGGTCAGATGGTAATCGCTCTGTATCGAAAATGGTAATCAACAAATTATATGAACTCTATTAGATTCACGTCAAGATTGTCATGTGATGGCAACATATAACCTACTAATAAATTACACCGTTACCTTAAAATTTTAATACGTCCTAATATTTTATTATAGGAATGGTATTGTTTTCACTTTGGGCCATTTGACGTCAAATGACCAGCGAACATAGATATTGCTGTTGAAAGAAATATTCACCATTATTTACGTCACCAATGCTCCACTAACCTTGAACAATTAGGACGTTAAGACCCTTGTGGCTCACCTAACCTTTAAACTGGTATTTTATGTCAAAGGTAGACGAACTGGCAAACGGGTCACATGATGGTAAGTCGTCGCGGCTGACCTTGGTACTGAAACCGATATAAATCTTCTCTCATATTACCATTTGTCTCCAACCTTGGGAACTACTATGTAGCTTGTGCCTGTAGGAACATTGGCTAACCCAAGCTTCAAACCGCAACACAAAAATATTCTCAGTCCCAGTGGCGTACTTAGGTCCAAATGCATAGAAAATAATCGGGCACTCACCACCTCTTTAACTTATATTGCCCTTCAAAATTATAGATAGGAAAAAGAAATCTTGTAAGCAGGGTCAAGGTTTTCTAGCTTCAGGAGCTGGCGAGTTGGCTGACCCTCGCTCTTTTTTTGAAAAGCTTAGTTTAGAGGGCCCCCTGAACTCCGGTGCACTGATGCCACCTGGCACTACGATAGCTACACGAGACGCCCTATTCAGACGACCTGGCACAAAGCCCTACCACCAAGTAAAACCACTATTATGTTTTCAAGAAATTAACACTTATGTTGTTAATTTAAATGTATCTTTAAGAATCAAATCGAAACACATTATTCAAGTAGGCTTTTACAAGCACTTTTGAATTCATCAAGTTAATTTACAATTTTATTGAACGTAAGACTATCATTCTACTAAGAACTCAGTAGTTACTCGTTTCTAAAATTAGAAATACAAAGTTAAATACAGTAAATTATATATAACATATCCTAAAAGTCGACGAGTATTATCTCTACGCTTTGTTATATACGCCATAATACCTGGCCGCAAAACAATATACCTAATATCAAAATATAATTAATGTACCTATTCGTAACATTCCTATTACAGACATTATAAATCACACATAGAGCATTACAATAATGTTGACGGGTTGTATGTTTAATTAACAAATTGATGATTGCAAGTGATCTTTAGAGTTGCTTCATATAAATCCGTATTACAAAGATCCGGTAACGAAACTCATCAATTACATAACCGGGACGTGCGCATACGCAAGTATCCTGTGGAACTGTGATAAATGTTGACATTTTTATGCCTAGTAATTCTCTTTAATCGGCATTATCTCATTCTCGGTACTTGACCATTAATTATCTGTATGGCTGACATTTCGTACAAATATATATTTTTTAATCCTTTTCAGAATCTTTATGCGAGGGATACAAGCTGCAATTATTTAATTCATCACAACGTAATTTATAATTTTTTAAATCGGGCAACCCAATTTTGAAGTATGATATAAAAGTTAATTTTTCGAGTCTTATTTCACAAGCTATTTTTTCATAAAAATATATAACTATAATTATGTTAAAACGTCTTGTATCATATTAAAATCGCGTATTACGATATAACTAGTACATATAATAAGTACAGTATGTATATAAGATTAATATATGTCTATCTGAAGTATATCGTCCATCATATAACCAATCTGATCCTGTAGATTATAGTTGTTACAATGAATCCTGCATACGTTTTCATCAGGTAAACTTAGCACATAGCATCCCAGATAGGAGTGACTTTATATAAATGTATTTATCTTTGAACTTCCATTAAATCAGAGTATAAAGTACACAAACGTCGGTAAAACCTAGGAATTGTAATCTATCGTTCATCGTATAACCTATAAGGATACATCTCAAACGAATCTGCAATTCATTTATAGAGACCATCAAGTTGACTCAAAGTGTGGGTAACACAAATACACATGTTCACATAAACAAATCATTTGATAGAAAAATGATAAAAATCATGATTCCTGTTAAAGAAGATTAATTAAAGAACTAAACATGTCTAGTCTGTCTATGTCTAGTTATAGTTAGAATGAAAAAAATATCATTTCATATATTTAGAAATGACGTTTCAAATGTAAATAATTTCTTATTTTCAGAACGAAAGCTGATATAGTCCAGTGGCAGTGGATGAAACACGTTGAAAGATCATTGCTGGTTCAAGTCCGATTCGTAATGAAACCTGCGTATATCGGATAAAAATCTGATAATCACATTCATATCTGGAATATCCTCAAACTTCCACCTGAAAATGATGGAGGCTTTAGCCCAGAAGAGGAGCATTTACAGACTGTTACAAAGCAATTATCTATTAGATCAGTATGAACATGAAAATTATTTCACACAACTATAGTATAACGTAATAAATCTTGATAATTATAACCGACTTTAAAATTATGATCTTTTAATCTGATAATGTTTAATTAAATCGCTGTCAATAGTAACAACGTTAATTTGAAATCATATTTTATATGCCCTCCGTACTGAACGCCCTTAGCCTACACTAGAGATATACGTGAGGTTGAAACCTTATCTCAAAGTAAACGTGGTAATTGTTTAATTTATTAATGTTTAATTACAATACAATTATGTATTTTATTGGAAAGCCTCGAATTTATTTTCGTTTGAATATATTTTAAAGGACTATTAATATAATTTCCGAAAATTAGAATTTTTCCGTGAAATTCAGGAAATGTAATTTTAAAATGTAGACAATAAAATTATAATTAATTTCTTATTCAATCTAAATTATTAAATAATTAAAATTTTAATTTATATATTTACTATTATTTTTTTAATTTAATTTAATTTGTTATATTTTATAAATGTGATAAATTATATTACTGTACTTGTTAATTATACTGTTTATTGCTTTATTTTTTTAATAAAATCTCTAATATTTTAGTAATATACAATTATTTTAGTAAAAGAATATACTTGTACATTATACCTTAAAATACAGGTTATAGTCATTTCATAGAGTCGCATACTTTTTATCAAGTATAAATATGTTTGTTATGTATAACAAGTGTAAGTGTAGTCACTGCTGATGGACCTTAATAATTAATAACATTGATATATTATTTCATTAATTCAATATGGCGATCGACTATATTGTTAAAGTAGTAAGAAAGCTCGACCAATGACAATATTTGTTATACACATATCGGAGAATAATTGTTCCTTTTATTTAATATAAACATGTCTGGCATATGGACCACCTGATAGAAATATTCGCACTGTAAGAAATATTAATCATCCCATACATCATGAATGCGTCACCAAACTTGGGAACTTTGGAAATGTTACGAGTATGTCCCTTGTTACACTGGCGAAGTCACCCTTCAAACCGGAACCAAGTATTGCTGTTTAGTATTGCATTTTCTGTCGCGCACAGCCACACTTTGGAACCAGCTTTCGCCGGTGGTTTTTCCGAACCGATACGACTTGGGAACCTTCAAGAAAAGAGCGAAATATAAACCATGGCTTACATCGCTAATGCTGCCAACCTTGGAAATTAATATATTATATCCCTTGCTACATGACATACTAACCATTTAAACCAGACCATAAAACCATAAGACCTTTTCATCTGAAAGCCTCCCGGTGTTGCAAATGTCCATGGGCAGTGGTAATCACTTTCCATCAGGTGAGCCTCCTGCTCATTTGCCACTTATCACATAAAAAAATAAAAATAAATACTCAGGCGGGCTGGTTAAACGCCCTACCACCAAGAGTAGGATGATAATGATGATTAATGTTAATAGACAATAGACGGTTGTAAACTTATTTTAAATGCAATTCATTCCTTAAGTATGTTATCTCGTATATACAATGTAAAAACAGATAGAACTTCACGTATTTACATAAAATACATACATAATAAATTATAACTTGACCCTTGCGGATGTAGATGTATATTATTGTATTCGTGTATTTTTAATATACTGCTATTCCTCACGATAAATTACGGTAAAAGGATATTTTAAAGATGGCATCAGTATCGAGTATCTTAATGATGATTAAAGTCTAAGGAAGTGTCATTCAACAATCGCACAATGAGATATTAATATCGTCAACGAACAAAGAGTACAACAGAAATGGTACACTTGCTGTGACTATTTAATTGGTATCGATTAATGGACTATAAAAATAATACTGTATAACTCTGTTTTGAAATTGGACCTGTTAGTAATCTTTTCATATAAGAATGACGTAATAATTTTACCAATGAATAAGAGTTTTGAAGAGAAGACCCTTCTATAACTTGTCTTGTGAATTACGTGAATATGGAAAGATGTCTGAGGGTCAATGAATAAGCTCGTAGCAGATTTTTTTTTAATTGCAGGTGTCCTTACAATGTTCTCCTTCACCGCTAAGCTCGTAATTAATTATAAATAAAGATTAAACATAGTATAGTTTCGTGGTTTTTCTCCAGATTCGACAGTATTCAGACAGTACGATTTTCTGTTAAATTTCTTGGGTTCAGTTCTGGCAGTTCTGGCAAACATCGGCTAGCCGAGTAAGAACTTTCTTAACTGTAAAGATAATTGTATTTCATACAGAAATAGAAAATGATTTTATTCATAATTTTAAGAGAACGCGAAGACGTTACTTTTTGTTGTAGATTTATTTTTCAATTAAAGTTGTAAGAAGAGACAACCATTATTAAACAAATGCAAACGATGACACTTCCAAAGATGTTTGTTCTGAGGCCTTCATAAGCGATCAAGCTCGCTGTGCGGAAGTAGTGTATTATCCAGCGAGTTTATGATGCGAATAATTTAGGCTTTTAATACACGAGTAAACATCTTGTATATATTTTTGTTAATAAACCATCCCAAAAACTTTTTATTATGAATTTTTATTTTCTTTGATAGAATTGACTATATATATCCCACTGTTGGGCTAAGACCTTTCCTTTTTGAGACAAGGTTTGTAGCTTATCATCGACATATTCCAATGCAGAGGATTACATCTGCCTCAATTTTTAATCCGACAGAGGAAGGCTTTTTCTCGATGTTTTAATTCACTACCGAGAACAACATTGATTTAAACGAAATCAAGCATATGTACAGTGTACGTATTACTTGCCTGGGCTTGAACCCGCAATCGTCATCTCTCTCCTTTTTTCCTTGGCGGACAGGCAAATGACCTCTTGATAAGTCGCCACCTCTCATTAACATCAGAAGAAGCTAAGAGCGAAATGTAAGTATTTCGGAGTATGTTATATACGTATATATGTAGTAGTTTTTTCAGTTACGGAACATAAAAAATACGTCTCCTTGTTTATTAATATGGATAATATTCCTGTACAATATTATTGTTAATTAAATGAAAAACCTTGGATGTCTTTCTTTAAATCGGACAACAGCAACAAAAAATTGATGCTTAGCAGTAGAATTAATGAGTGACTACTCTCTAGATGAGGCAGAAATGTTTTGAGAAATATCATCATAAATAATATGTATCAATAAAATAATTCTATGAATGCAATCTTAGCCTAAAACACGCTCTGATTGGCAATTGTGACAAATCAAACCAATATACATATATGTAGTTTAGGCATTGATATGAATTACTGCTTAATTTGAGAGGCGAGATGGCCCAGTGGTTAGAACGCGTGCAACTTAACCGATGATTTCAGGTTCAAACCCAGGCGAACACCACTGAATTTTCATGTGCTTAATTTGTGTTTATAATTCATCTCGTGCTCAGCGGTGAAGGAAAACATCGTGAGGAAATCTGCATGTGTCTAATTTCAACGAAATTCTACCACATGAGTATTCCACCAAACCGCATTGGAGCAGCGTGGTGGAATATGCTACAAAACCTTCTCCTCAAAGGGAGAGGAGGCCTTAGCCCAGCAGTGGGAACAACAGGCTGTTAATGTAATGTAACTGCTTAATTTTCAAGAAGAAAATTGTACATATATTTTAATTGAAATATTTGATTGTATTTTAAAGTTAAGATTAATAATTCAGTTTCTTGCTTCTAATGCGTCCATTTATATAAATAAAAACATAGAGTTTTACGAATCTATGTCTATTTTATTTTTTTAAAATTAAAAACAAATATTACCATTAGTTCATTATCTGCCAGGAGACGAATTATATAATTTCAATAAAAAGTCTTACAATCAGTGTTTTTGATCGTGGAATCTGAAGGTAATAAGTTCTAAGAGTCTTCTTAGAACATATTACTTTATGAAAATTCAACGATTGCGATAACAATCTAGTTTTAATACATTTTTTAAAGGAAATAATTATTTTAGTTATCATATTTACTTTAAATTAAATCGAAATGAATCTGTCCTTCAACTTCACACAAGGACGAGCCGTAGGCGGAAAAAAGGTTTCTATGTTAAGCATATAAAAAAAAGATTTTTGGTATTACTCGAAACTTTATAAGAGATTTACGTAGTCCATCCATTGTTTCAACTCATTTGATTTTAATAAAGCAATATGCACAGAACTATTAAAAAAAACATTGTTATTGCAAGAAATATACATTTACTACTCGTCTGCGAATATCGCATAAACATAGAGAAATTAATAATTAACTATAGGAAATGTTTCCGGTTCACAAGGTAACAAAAAGACGTACAATCGCTTCCGAGAGGAGATAAATAAGATGTAAACATCTGTTATGTCAAATGTAATATAGATAAATTGTCTGTCTCTGGCGAATCCGACATTGTCAATGGTTTTAAAATAAATATTTGATGTTTTATTTTCTTTAATTTGTTTACATATATATAGTTTGCTTTTTTGTGCCAGTTATTTATATCGAGTCTTAAGATTTTATACGCCTATGACATATTTGTTATTATTAAAAAAAAATAGTTTTTAAAAAACATGCATCTCATAAATAACTTTCTGCTTAAAAATATTATAGTATGTATATGTAGATTTATGATGCACACGACATATAAAAAAGAAGCGCATCACAGGTATTTGAAAATAAATTACTTGCGTTAGGGCTTTGTGCGGTTCTTTCAGGGTGGCCACCCAGTTTAAATATCCAGATTTCTTATTTTATTTAAAAAACACATTTCTACTGAATTTACATTATTATCAGATGTTTTAATGTAAAATAAATAAAAATATTAATATGTAAATTTTAGGGCGACAGATAACTTGCATTGAAATTTCATTATAAAATTGTGGCTTTTATTCCTACAATTCTTACTTATAGACTAAACTTGCTTATGGTAGACTTGCTTAACATTTTAATAGCTGTTTTATTAATATTAATAAAATAATTCACTGAATGCAATCTAGCTTTGAATACAAAAATAAATATCTTATTATATAAGATGTTTACAAGTAATAAGTTATTTTTGTAATTACTTCAAAACTTGTTTAAAGGTTTGTTTTTGTTGCGATTTTTATGTGCTAATAAACTGGATTAGAAAATTATTTTATAGATCTATTCACTTACGACGGCGCGCCCCTTAAGTTTATCGGTTGGCATTAGTGTGAGTGAGTGTGTATATGTATATGAAGATACAAGATGTGTCAATGTGGGTGAGACGACTAAGTGAAAAGAAATTAAAAAAAATAACAAATTACATAGAACAACAAATTAAAAAAAAAAATAACCCCTCCATGTTATTTGTTTTGTGAATGAACAGATGTAATATATTTAATGTAACTTTAAAATTACTTTCTTCCTCACTGTTAAGGGTAACCATCTATCCTTGTTTCCTAGGATCTTCCGAGATTGGCAGACCGTTGGCAATATTTTTGTATCAATGAATATTATAATCGTAAGATGATACAATAACAATGAATATATTAATATATTTTATTTTAATACAATTCAATAAAGTTCATAGTTAATGGTTTCTGTAAAAGATATCTACAGACCGCCATCTATGTGTTTGTAATACGTAATTCTTATTACTAAATATTTGAAACCTCTACCTGGATAATTTTAACATATTTATTTTGAATACTATAAAATTAAAAACTGTGGAATTGTTGTGATCACTATTTTAGAAAGGAAGGCATTTCGCAACCGTGCATTTGATGGTAAGCAGATTTGGGCCCGTAGATACTAGCACTGCAAAAAAATATAAACCAATCATGACACTGTCATTGTGCTGGCAACCATCTCAAGGATCTCAGATATTTTACATTCGTGACGTGTGATGGTAAAATCCACCTTAGGTTAGATGCTCTTTGTCCTAGATTTATATCGTTAAAGATGGTATCCATGTTTCAGTTCCGCCAGAGTCGTCATGACGATTCAATCAACTCGTCTGAATGTATAAATTTCATAGTTTGGTCAATATCTAGGCTTCGCGTGTTAAAACGTATGTAGAACCTAAATTATTTCGTCTGACCGATCGTGTCGACCTAGTTCTGTACGATTATGGTCACGCCCGCCGGTTCACGCGAACCACGTAATCTTTCATCTGTTGCATTGTGGGTTACGTTTTTATTGATTTATCTTTTAAATGTTTTTATTATTGCATTAACTAATAATTAGATAGTTAGCGCTGCTATAATATACAATATACTGCTTTTGTACTAAAATAATGTAATAGTACGTTTTACCGGTAGTAGAGTTACAGAGTCAATAGTATATCTATTCCAATAGCAGCAGGAGTTAAGATAAATAACTTTGACCTTGAATTAAGTTGACATCATTAGTCAAGATATATATAATCTGTGTTATTTATCACCGATTTGTGAGTAAAGGGCGTTTTTAATGTCAGTTAAATTGTTTACAAAATAATGGAAGTGTTCCATTATAAATAAAGATTTATCAAAAAAAAAAATTGTTTATAGTGTACCATTTAGTAGAGCTATTTATTTATTTATTTGACAACACAAACAAGTAGTACAACAAAAATATACAATGAACCCAAAATCGTCATAAGTAATTGCTTACTTTTTTACAGGTGTTCTGAAAGCTTTTATCCAATCGTATGGAATATTTTAATCTAAGGTTTATTAATTTTTACTCCTCCTGCCATAAAAATATACTATTGCGTAACGTCAATATTCTGTCATTGTGGTCCACTATAATGGGTAACTGAGTTAGTGTTACCAAGCCTATATTTTTTTATATGAAGTAGATGGCAAAAGGGGAGGAGGCTCAGTTAATCTTTTTTTAAATTAAAAGTAGCAATGCTCTATTATAAGATATTATTAATATTGCTAGTTAAGATTAAAGCTTGTGTTATGGGTGGCGATGACAGTAGCTGAAGGGGCAGGATTGATCCTGTGACTTTTTACATACATACATAAACCATTGCGCTATTGACGCTTCAATATATGTCTACATATATAGTAACATATATATAGCAACATGTTTCTTTCTCAAAGCAAACGGAACAATGTATGAATTTATGCTAAAATAGTATTTTAATAATTTAAAAAAGGATGAAAATGCGACAACGGATAGAAATATCTCTATAAAAATACCCTCAATGATGACTTAAATGTTGTAATGAAAATTGGCTCTTTGTCTGTGCACGCATCGCGTGATAAACATTAACTATGAATTTTAAAAAGTTCGATATGATTGTTATTATTATCAACTATTCCGGTTTCACTTATGAAGTTATCGTGAAATGGTCGACCTGTTTTGAAAACGATACAGCTTCATTATCATACCAATATAAATGACTTTTCGGTGAAAATTAAGATTCTATCTTAGATTTTTTTTAAATTTACTAGTGGTCATATTGTACAGCCACCTGGGTAGGGGTGACACTTATTTACTTCACCACCAAATAATATAATCGTCTTCAATATTTTTCTTTAACGAAAAAAAGAAAATGATTAAATTATGGGAACCCGTTGAAGTCTTTTCAATATGGCGCTCGTTAGGTTAACCTTAGTTATATTTCTTACTATCGATAACGCCGATTTTTTATTTCGAAGTTTCGTTCAAGTCTATATAAAAGTGTTATATATATGTAATTGATGTTATATTATATCAACCAATCAAATTATATTTCTATGTATTGCATTCTAGTATCAACGACACAAGATGAAACGGGGCTTGAAGTTAAGTCAAAATTTGATTGCAACGATTATATGTGTAACGTCTGAAATTGAAACATGTCTAATACAAAATAAATAAAAATAATTATTAGAAATATAAGTTTCAAAAATAACTGTTATTTACATATTCCTCTCTATTCTAGGGAGGAACGACGACGAATTAAACCTGTTGAATCCATTAAACCTCATTGATAAATTCTCATCACGTTATAGATTTATTCACTTACGAAGGCGCTCTTCTCGTTGAATTATCGCACTCATTGAGTGACGTTTGTGCTTTCGTGATGTCTTAGTGTGCGTGAGATGATTAACACAAAAGTAGAGACAGCAAAAAGATTAATCAATATCTATACAAATTTTCAGTATGCAGAACCATTGTTAATCAAAATAATATTTCATGAAAGTTACAGATTTATTATATAAATATATTATATAGGAATATATATAAAATATAATTATTTTGTTTCTATTTGTACACACCAAAAGGTTATTCGGTAACGTTATTTATATCATTAGTAATAAAACCTCTTTTTGAATATTATATTTCACATTAAAATACTAATAAATAATAAACAACTACAAGCATATCAAATGGCTATAACAATAACGAAGTCTTGGATTGACAAACATATGTCTATAATAACTAAAATCCATTCTCGAATAACGTTCGGTAGAAATTAAACGTTTATTCCGAATTTCGTGGATAACTTTAAATTATACAAAGAGGGTTCTAATAGTGGGAAGGGTTTGTTCTACGCTGTCATTTTGAGGGTTCTGAGTGTTTCTGTGTTTCGGTTAAAGATCGAGTGAGCCAGTGTATCAGAAGTACATAAGTTAATGTGTTAGATTCCGCGACATTTATTGTTTTATTACTTGCTAATGTCTATATGTAGAGGTGCTTGATCGCCATATAGATATAGTTAGTTGTCGTCTTAGGTTGATGGTTCAAACCACAGAGTACACACTTGGCAGACTCACAGACTGTAGCCAACCGAAGCAGATGTGGCTAATTAGGATAAAATAAATAAATAGATTAGGATAAGTCCCATCAAATGGAACAATTAAATTAGTAATACTCTCTACAAGGGGGCATCAAATTTAATTATAGCCCGAATTTTCCTCATGACCCTAAACGGCGCAAATAATGTTACCAGTATATTCATTATAAATATCTTTGATGCTGTTATATCAGCACTCTTCAAAAAGTTTAAAAAAAATAATAATAATAAAAGAAATAGAATTAAATACTCATTTAAAATTTATTGAATTAGAATAAGATATAGAATAATCTTCAGGCAGCCATCGTGAATGTAGTTTTAAAGAGAACTTAATTCCTGCCGAGCTCTACTTCTGTCTCTCCTTCTTATACTGCTGATCCCACCGCTGAGTAGGGGTGTAACAATAGGAATATTTTATCGTCAGCGTTGACGTTCAATGAATGAAACTTAAATACGAACTATATGTTATCTATATTATAGTGCAATACTTGGTACGATTAAACTGATTCAATAACTTCAACATTAATGCAATATACGCAACGTTTGTATTCAATATACAATTATTGTTTATGTGCAAACGTTTTATATGGACTGTCGACATGTTAACCGCAGTAATATTATTTTATATGTGTCGATATTATAAATATTGTAACAGAACGATGTTTAGAGTTAAAAAACTTTTAAAAAAGATTATTAATGATCTTTATAATATTCAATGTAAAGATCAGAAACGCAATCTAAAATTAACTGCATGCTTATGCAATTATTTTCTGGAAACCATTAGATAGATTTCAAGTGAGATTGATAAAGACATAGTTTTTTATTTAACCAAGTTATGTTGGTTAGTCCTGTGTCTGAAGTACGTAAGGCCTCAGTACCTGTGATCTATCTGAGGTCTTTTCGAGTTGCTGTCCCGTCGGATTGTGAGAGTAAGGAAGAACAGAGTTCACCGTATTACGAGCACACTTGCGTGCGCGCATCTGCTGGCTACTTAATGCTTATATGATCTCAGAACTTCAACAATAGGTAGAGAAAAAGATAGAAAAATACGAGAAGAAATATTTTTATTATTTGCAGAGTTCGTGACATTGAGAGGTTTTATGAATTTATAATATAACTTGTAACATATCAGAATTTATATGTAATAAAATGTCATAAATGTGTCGTTTTGTAAAATTAACGGAGACAATGACCCTATGCAGATAGATCAGCACTATCTTCTCGAGTAATCTTTTAATAAAATTCATTATTCATTATAGTCCGTAACGGTATTTTGAAACGTAAACGTTTTCATTAATTCATTGTTTTACACGTTTTCATTAAAATCAAAAATAAGTAAAATTAATTCGGATGTAATCATACGGGTCTCTTTGAATCGTTATTTTTATCAGATAAATAATGTAAAAAAACTTGGTATGGCTCGGAATATTCTAAGCCTTAGGGGTAAAAATCTCGCATCTCGTATTCCGTGACGGCGAACGGCCTGACGCTCTCTTATGCCGTCATGCCTTTTATGCCACTGCTCTCTACACCCTTGTGTGCGTGTAGCTCGGATACTGTTAACTTAGTTGCTATATATTTAGAAAATTTAGAAATAATAATAAATATAATTTTTTAACAAGCATTCCGTGATATATACATAATTTTTTTGGTAATCCTGGTAAAATTGACACGGATATTAAAATTATAATTGATGATAGACTTAGAAGGAGCAGATATGGCCTATATGTCTCAAAGCTGAATATTTTTTGCGATATACCTTATTATGTTAATGTAAAGGGACAGATAATTACCATTATTTTTATTTTTAAAATTGAAGGTGATAAACTACCATATTTTTTTATGTCTGTTAACATAATATATTTGAATACTTTTTATATACGTATTATAATTATTAATAGTATTCATTTAATTTTAATGTGTTGTTAACAATATTATTCTTAATAAATTTGTAGTTATTACGGTTAAAATGGACGCCAATGAATAAAATAATAATGTTAAAGAAAAAGTGGATGATTAATTTAAAATGAAATTACGAAATCACGAAAAATATAATGTTATATACTTTGCACATACGTATTTTATAATCGTAAATTTTGAAACAGGAAAAGATGACTAGGTACCGTTTTCAAAAAAAAAAAAATATTCGCCCCACTCTTGAAAGGCGAATGTTTATTCCGTGGGGAAGCGTACGCGCGCCTCAGTCGCCCATTCGCCGCCGCTTGCGCAGTCCGCGTCGCGCGGCAAGAGTTTTCCAACTACGGAAAAATTGTGTCGCGAGTGTTGGACACAACGCACGATCGTCCTTCACCTTACCTGTGCTAGACTGTGTCCCTCTGACTCTGTGTTAATATGGATTGTGTGTATGGCTTTTAAGTGTAAACGTAGTGATTTTCTTTACGGCAGCGCCCCTGGTCCACCCTTCTGCTGCTAACTTCCTAAACACGTAAGTAACTTAAATAGTACCTAAATGAAAGGAACATTATTATACACTTGATAGAGACGGCCTTTAACTTTTACTATAGTTGATTACTTTTAAAATGGATTGGCGTTTGTTTCACTTAAAATATAACCTGACTAATTTCAGTAGTGCGAACAATGTAAAGTATTAAATATTTTTATAACGTGTTGCGTGTATTCTTTAATATGTCATGTAATATTATCCTTATAAAAACAATGATAGTTGTGTATTGTGTAATATGTTTGTGCAAGTATGTTTTGAAACTGAAAGTATTGCGAGAACGCCGAAATATCTGAGAGGCGTCAGAGGCGCTAATGGGTCGTTTTATTAAAATATTGGCAAGATTTGATTTTATTTACCAGTTTTGCCGATAGAAAATTCTTGTTCTTTGATGTATCAATACGAATTATTTGAATTAATTTGATTATTCATTTTCGTATTTAAAATTATTTTAGTTCCTTTTATTTCACGTATATATATGATATTTTAATATTATTTTTGAGAATGCATCTGTATTTTGAAATTACTGAAATATTCTGTAATAAATTGTAAAAGTAAGTGTCATAAATGATTAATGATAAAATAAAAAAATAATATTAACTCTTGATATTTCCATTATCGTAACGACAAAATAAAACTAACTAACTTTTTTTATAATTTAAATTAAGTTTTAAAAATAAATATTCTATTTTTTTTTTCTCAAGAAAATTTGTATATTAATTTTAATACGAGTTATCGTCGATACTTATTATAATATCGATTTGCGACTTGACAAACCAGTAACACCACCTTTGAACTATAAAGGTCCCAATAAACTATACGTGTCGATTTTTTTTTTAACGAATAATATATTACAAGATTAAAGTATATTTATAAGAAGTTAAGATAGTAATAAAAAAAAAAAAAACGTGTCGACTACGGTTAATTCTTTATTTAAAAATAGTTTCGGTTTTTATTTGTTTTATTTTTGCACTTATTTTTTTTTAGAATTAAGGCTCAAAGAGGCAATGAGGAGGTAACATAATATATAAGGAGGTAAAAGGCTTAATGCAATTCACGTCTATCGAACACGGAAAACATTACGATAACTATTAAATTAAGAGTCTCTTTGACAGATCAAGTATTAAAACAAGTTTTTTGTTATTCCACCGGTGATATTTGCAAGTTTGCGTTAAAAAAAAAAATAACTACATATGTTAATAATTGTTATTTTCTACAACGAACATTTTAAGGATCAAACGTCAGCGATTTGGTTTGTTTTTCTTTAGGAATAATAGCTTCAGTAAGATTTATTTTGTATAAATTCTATTTTTGTCTCTTGTATTTAAAAAAAATATATTGATTCATTGTATGTAGTTATTATAACATATGGCAATACATTTAATTTTTATAATGATATGTGAGAATTGATCGATTAGTAAGCTATATAGTCTACAGTGACCCTTAAGCGAAAAGGCTTTTTTTCTGACGCTATGTGCTTATATAAATATTTGAGAGCGTCGCCGGGCGTCATGCGGATTTTACTTGTTTGGTTTTTGCCGTTACATCATCCTTAATGGGGTATAAATAATATTTTAACTTCTCACGTAATTAATAAGTCTGTGGGACAGTCAAGCTACCTATTTAAAATATTATTTTCAGAGTGATTACTTGTTTTTTTTTATATTGTTTTCTGTCAATGATGAATAAAAAGTTATTGACTTTTTTATATTGTTTTTTTTTTTTTTTTAATCTATGTTATTTTTATTGTAAGGCTAACAAACAAAATAGAACCGAACCAAAAGTTTGTCATTTTTTGTTGGATGATTTGTTGCAATTCGCAACTGGTAGATTTTTGACAATCAATAAGCTTCACTTCTATATTGAATAAAGATTTTTGACTTTGACTTTGTACGTTATTAATAGTGTTTTCTTGTAATTTTATGTTAATATTCATAATGTCAATGTTCATTAACAGATTAAATAACATTGGTTATTTTTTAATTTGTATAAAAAAAGGATTTTTTTAAAATAAAATTTTTAATTACGTTTATAAATATATTAACAACGATGAGAAGTTTACTAAACATTATCACGACAAAAATATCTTGTACCGTAAACACGAAAAAAAATAAGCATTAGCATTGGTAGCCTGTAAATTTTCCCACTGCTGGGCTAAAGGCCGGAGAGGAGAAGGTTTGGAGCATATTCCACCACGCTGCTCCAATGCGGGTTGGCGGAATACACATGTGGCAGAATTTCATTGAAATTAGACACATGCAGGTTGCCTAACGATGTTTTCCTTCACCGCCGAGCACGAGATGAATTATAAACACAAATTAAGCACATGAAAATTCAGTGGTGCCTGCCTGGGTTTGAACCCGAAATCATCGGTTAAGATGCACGCGTTCTAACCACTGGGCCATCTCGACAAAAAATAATATTATTTCAAATTATTATAACTAACTATATAATAAAATCCTGAACGGTAAAATATTTAATACTATAATTATAAGTCTTATAATGTATAGTCTATGTATCATAATTTAATATTTTAAAGTAAACCTGACAACCTGTTAGGTAATATCCCACCGCTGGGTCAATCCTACCTCTTCCATTTGAAGAGAAGGCTTGGAGCTTACCACCAGCTGTTCCTATGCTGGTTGGTTACAAGTGACAGATTCACAACCACTACTTTATTTTGAAGTGCTAAATTAAATTAATGCTAATTATTCTTACATGTTGAAATACATAAGTTACGAATTACTTACACTTGTGTAATATAATTATTGTTTAACTTTACAATTATTTTTGTTATAGGCTTTATTATATAAACAGTACCAAATATCTACCCCGCCTTACTAGCGCCATCTATCGGTACCATTTATGACATACCCACTTAAACATAAATTATTCTTATTGCATATGTTTTTTATGACACTTAATATCTAGAGTGAGTGAATTAAGATGGAATTGTTCTTGACACTGTGACATAATTGACTGAACTATTACGTACGAAAATAACTTACTGGAGATATCATTTGTACGAAATTCCATTTTAATTTGGCTTGGTTGATTTTCAAGTTGTTAAGTAAAGTAGTAAGTCTGTTCTTTTTTTTTTAAATACATGATATAGTACGAAAAAGTATTATAACAGATGATGTCCTTTTGACCTCTTTCGGTCGAGGCGGTCAACCTCAAGAGGTTATTGCGTAAGAGATGTCAAAGCGGATTGGTGTGAACGCAAACACCGGTACCATAATTCCCCTCAGCATAATCCGATGGGACTACAATTCGACACGACGTTGATGAGTTCAGATGCTGGACCAACGGCTTAACTCTCTTTCCGGCAGGATAGTTGACAACTGCTTTAATTCGGATTGCTATTGAGATTAGTTTTCACAGATAAACTGACTATACATTTTACTGTTCTGATACGGGGTTTTGAATCAATTTGAAGTCAATAAGGTAGCAATGTCTTAAATATTTTAGTATGTAAATAACAAAATGTATACATTTTTCATTTCATTCTATATATACATAGATCTCTAAATATATATATATATATATATATATATATATATATATATATATATATATATCTACATTAAGTCGTTTCTCGCTATCCGTACGCTTAGATCTTTTAAACAACGCAACAGATTTTAATGTTGATTTGGCCAAATAATAGATTGATTCAAAATAAAGAAACCAGCACAGAGAAAAGCCGATAATTTCAAAATTCTGGCAGAAAAAAAATCACGCTTTTTTTCAATCTAAAATTTGATGAAAGAACCTTATTGTACCCGTGTGATGGGTAGCTAGTTTATTAAGTTGAAAATATAATCCTTTCCCAATTCAATGATTTCTAGACAAAATTAGTAATAAAAATACAGTTAAATATTTGACATGCATTTATAACTTCTCCGTGGTGTACAATTTGTATAATTATATAATATGCTCAACGAATATACGATTCTATTTGAATGGCCTGTCCATAAATTGTAGTATGATAATTATTTATCCAAGTCTCTAGTAATAATAATTCTCTTAAGATTATCAGTTTTAAAGTTTATTCGTTTCCCATTTAAACAAGTATGTTGTCATTTTATTGAATAGAAGATATATCTATAGTCTATACCAATAATAATACAAAACTGAAGAATTTGTTTGTTTTGTTGTACGACTGGTCAGATTTCAAGAATTCTTTCAGTGTTAAACGGTCCATTTATCGAGGATTAGGTTAGAGGTTATAGGCTATATACCATCACGCTACGACCAATAGGAGCAAAATCGTGCATGGCAGAATCTGTAATATAGCCAAGCGAATCGGACGAGAAGCTATTAATTATTCAAACGAAAAAACCTTTCAACGAGCTAATTAATTAATGCTTATTTGATTTGCACTTCAACGAATTTAATGTTCACTATTTTGCTGAGGCCAGTGTAAAAAAAAATCCTTAAAGTCTGAAAAGGAAAAATAATTTAGTTAAATAAAAAAAAAACTTACAATCTTACATAATTTACATTACAATATACAATGAAAGTTAGATATGTTCGTAATTTATCTTAGAAGTTCGAAATGTTGTTTAAACTTTTTTGTTTTTGCTCTAGCCGATCAAGTTGGAGTAAAACGACATCCAAAAGTTATGTCAATTGGGCAAAGTTTTATCTACAAACTTAATCTTAAAAACTACATTTTTTTTACTGTATCATTGGCATAAAATTAACACACCTGTGCCTTATGGTATTAATAAAAAAATTTAGCCAAGACTAATAATGGTTTGACATTAATAATATTCTCGGACAATGAATGAATCTGTGTTTATAATAGATTAACTAATATTTATGTATAAGTCATATATATCACTGTAAGATTTATGTAATGAAGATAAGAGCACGCTTTATGTTCCGAAATTAATAACGGAATTGTTTAATTTCGTGGGCGTTCTTTTATATTACGTATATATATATTGTATTATACCTTGCCTCGAAGATCTATTGATCCATAAATGGGTAACCTGATGATAAGTGATAACAACTACTGTGTTCAATTGGCTTACTCACCCTTCAAACCTGAACATAACAAAGCTAAGTAGAGCTGTTTGGTGTTACAATATCTGATGAGTGGGTAGCACAAAACCCTACCAAGTAAATTTTATTGGTTTTGTGTCACAATACTCTCGATAGCAGTTTGGTAATTATTATTGATAATATAGCTTTGACTTTTTTTTTATTAACTATGTTTTTTAATTAAACAAAGGGCTTAATTTCAAATATTTTTAGATAAACAAACGTATTAAGGCATAGTGCATATTTGTTTTTTTTATGGCATTGGTTGGCGGACGAGCATATGGGCCTCCTGATGGTAAGTGGATAATATTGTATCACATACATTCACCTAATGTCCTTTGTATTTCTTTATAGTTAACATTCCGTCAAAAAATAAACTCTGAAGCATTTTTTTTTCTTGTAATTTTAATGTTTGGTTTATTTATACCATATTGTTCGTTAAGAAAACTTTTTATTAGGAATTTTTAATTGTTTATATTACATAATCATATCAGTACATTTTAATAAGTTTATTTGTACTTGCTTTTCCTTAATACTAAACCGATCGATCATATATTTCTCAACTCACAAAACCATTAATCGTTTATCTAATTACATTTAATAAAAATACGCTGTAATAAAATAACACTTATTTCAATGTTGTAAAGTCCAAATTAGTATGCAAAATATTTTTATACATTTTATTGTGTTACCAAATACACATCTACTGTTAACGGATCTGAAATACCTTTGAAGGATTATATCCTTTATAGATCAAACAATAAGAGTCATTTGTGCGTGTACGTTTTGTTGCTATGGGTGTATTGTATAGTTTGTGATGCAATTTGAAAGCCACTTTTAAATGTGGACTTTCGATTTCGCCTCTGAAATAATGTTGTAAGAGAAACAATATCCTTGTCATAGCTTTACAAGCTCGTGTTCAGTGCTTTGCTCGGAATGTATTAAGAAATCAAATTAAAACGTTGTCTAAGCCGATACGTTTCAGTGCGAATTACAAACATTTCATATTTGAGCCGCGAACATTTTACTATTATGAATGTGAAATTATGTTCATAAATAAAGTTGTTTCACAATAACGCCTTAATTGCTGAACATATTTAGCAAAGAGGTAGATTGCACGATAGGTAGATACATTGCAAATATTTAATATAACGACGTACTAACTAGAGGAATATATATAAATAGGTGAAATTCGCCAATTTCGCTGGCCATTAAAAAATAACAATTGGAAAAGGATTTACGGAATTCAAAAAGTAATATCCTTCAAATATTTAATGTTCACGTTCGTCATATATCTTTATTCGATATTCCATCAATTATGACACATTTCGGCTGTCACGTGTTCTTCTACGTCATATTGATGTTGCCAGCATGTACGATAAAAAAAAAAAATTAAACTTGTTGATGCTTCGACATATATATAGAATATAAATTAATTTTTTTTTTTATGGCATTTGTTGGCGGACGAGCATATGGGCCACCTGATGGTAAGTGGTCACCACCGCCCATAGACAAAGGCGCTATAAGAAATATTAACCATTCCTTACATCACCTATGCGCCACCAACCTTGGGAACTAAGATGTTATGTCCCTTGTGCCTGTGATTACACTGGCTCACTCATCCTTCTAACCGGAACACAACAATACAGTGTACTGTTATTTGGCGGTAGAATATCTGATGAGTGGGTGGTACCTACCCAGACGGGCTTGCACAAAGCCCTACCACCAAGTAATTAATACAAGTATATACATAATTATACAAAGTCTTATCACTAATAGTGCTCTTACCACGGAGGGAGGCTCAGATTTATTAAACTTAGTTTTTGTAATGATTTGTAATGGTGAATAAAAGATCAATAATTAATAATTTATATATAAATAGAATCAAATTTATATTTAACAAAACTAATGTAACTGTCAGGATATATTCGAATACTGGATCATTGTCCAGTTTCAAATAATAGATTTAAATACAGAACACGGCTCCTCTGTGGTCATATGGACGGGGTTAACTATAAACAAAAACCTTGAACCTAAAACTATAACATAGAGTTAATTTTGTTCTGAATTTGTGTTTGAGCGGTATTTATTGATTTTATTGAAGAGAACATCAGACAACAGGACAATAATAAAAGTAAGAAAAGCAATATAAGATAAATAAGAACTGAGTCCTTAAACATTATTCACTTATACAAAACCAATAAAGTACTAAAAAATATTGTAAGAGGCGCTGACAACAACAACAACAACAACAAGCAATATAAAGATTGCATGGAAAGACAAGGAAAACAAAATTATTCATTACATAGTAAAATCAGAGGTATGGGTGTTTTTGGGTGTTTTTTGTCACGTGATTTTTGCTAACTTACGGTAAAATTTGTTTGGAACAGGGTGATTAACATCTATTAAAAAGGGAATCCTTATTGTAGGTAACTCATTTCTCGTAAATGAGCGCGAGATTCTGCACTTGTAAATAACTATGGAACGTGGAATATTAGAGGAGATCTGGGAGTAATTCTACTAACACATAACGGTGTTGATATTCTTAACAACAATAAAACTCAGCTTAATCTTAACTGCTGACCAATTCTATTTATTTACGATACGATCTCGATTTTATTCGGATCCAATTTCGTCCGATCCAGTTGGATCGCTATGTCTGTAGAGAATCTGCTGGACATAAACACCACATAATAATGTTTCGATTCGATTGCGATGAAGTGTGATGTGACAATTTGTTGGTAGGATTGATACCCTGAAGTGTTCCCGATGAATGCTTATTTAATTTGTTCAACAAGATTTGGACAATTGTGTTCACTAAAACATATGTTACAAAGCGTTTACAAATTAGTAAACACAGTACACACTATCATACAGTTGAGATATACTTTCTATACACTATGCTATCTTGGCTGTTATATAATATATGTTAGTTTGTTTTAGTCATAATAATAAATATATTTTGAATGACATAGCAAGAATAAACTAATTGCAATTACGGAGAAAGTGACAATTTGCATGACTAACCGCCCAAATGGATTTTGTTGTAATATGAATATAAAATGTCTGTTTAATAAACCGAGAAGGTCCATAAGGTAGAATTTGTGAATTTTAAGCAATGATTACGGGTTCAAACTAAAGCGAACAAATTGAAGTTTTTTTTTTCTTATATTGTGTGAGCAAATCTGTATAATGTCGGATAAAAATCTTGCAAAGGTGTAACAAACACCAATTTCAATGATGATGACACTATGAATGACAAAGATCCAAACCTACCCCTTAAAAGTGGAGGACGTCTCTGCCCAGCTTTACTTATTGTGCAAGTTTATCTGTTTAGGTCATGAAAATAGTAAAAAACAGAAGAGTCCGATTTGACGTAAGTCATGCCACAGATAACAAATAGTTGAAATAAGCGTACTTTCAACATACGTGTTATTTTTTTAATTATATTATCTCAAATGATACAGTTTTGTTATCTGTGACTCATTTATCATATAAAAAATCGTGATAAGTCACGTCATGGAAATGGTATGTGAAAATTAAAATGTTAATATTTTTTTTAATACAAAATTTACTCTTAATTTGATTAAGGACAATTTAATAATAATATCAATTTTTAAATAATTAATTGCAATGCACTTAAAATTGGTTAATTCAATGCATACTTGCTAACTAAGCATGCCGTCTAAGTTATTTATGTGTACTGGTAACACAAAAACAAACATTAATCATGCATTACTTGATTACTTGAATTATAACATATATTATTTATTAATTATATTGTAATTCTATGGGAAAATACTGCATACCAGCAACCTTTGTATGAGGTCATACTTTATAGTAATCATAATTTTTCACTTTAATGTTTAAACCTGTGCAAGTTTCCTATAATTTTAATTGTTTAAGAAGGCATATTTATCATTTTATTATAAGCCTCGTCATCTTTTATAAGTATATATTCGCTTGAAGATGTATTGCCAGCAACAATTTAGGGGAAGATTTTTTTGCCAATAGGCTATTTGACAATGCGAAAAATAAAGTGTCAATTATTGTAATCATTATATATTATGAGTTTAAAAATGGTTATTTATTAACGAAAGTTGAAAATAATGCATTTTTTTAAACGTTTGTCACGTGACACAAAACGCTCTTGATTGGTCGGGCTTATGATGACGTCACTTGCTTGTTAACCTCGTTTACCTACTGTATGTGGATTATTTAAGCCACAGATAACAAAACAGGCAAGTGACATCATTGCCTCGAGCCGAGATGGCCCAGTGGTTAGAACGCGTGCATCTTAACCGATGATTTCGGGTTCAAACCCAGGCAGGCACCGCTGAATTTTCATGTGCTTAATTTGTGTTTATAATTCATCTCGTGCTCGGCGGTGAAGGAAAACATCGTGAGGAAACCTGCATGTGTCTAATTTCAACGAAATTCTGCCACATGTGTATTCCGCCAACCCGCATTGGAGCAGCGTGGTGGAATATGCTCCAAACCTTCTCCTCAAAGGAGAGGAGGCCTTTATCCCAGCAGTGGGACATTTACGGGCTGCTAATGCTAAAAAAAAATGCTAATGACATCATTGACCCCATTGCAGCGCCATATTGTCAAAGAATTTTTAATTTGATATTTTACAGCAAATATCAACTAGAATTAAAAAAAACACTTTTACTGAGTTCCTTAACATCTACTAAATAATATAAATTGGATTTTAAAAATCAGTCAATAGCCTATTATTTACATAGATCAATATGTCAAAAGAAATGTTTGTACAGATGCGGATGGATCTGAGAAGAATAAAAGAATATTGGTAGAATTCTATGACATCTCGATGTGTCTAGAGAGACTTGGCCGTCTGATGACGGAGCCCGCTGAAAATCAGTGTCGGGTATAACTTTAACACCACAATGCGTCACACTATTTTGTCGACGTTTTTAATGTATTTGAGTATTAAGTTTTATGCAAACGTTTTGTATCTATAACATTACAGACATTGGCGAAATTATCTGTAAATAACGAGAAAAAATGAAACGCTTTTTTGTCGTTTTCAAAAGATATCTGTTGTGTAAGTGTAAATGAAGATTTTATGCATCTATTTTATGATTTTATGTATTTAGATATAAATAAAGATAATTAAAAAAAAAGTTAAATATTTAAAAAATGGATTAAGGTCAAGTAAATTTGATTTCATTGAGATTCTTCGAAAGGATTCTTTTATGTCTAGAATTCTGTATAACGGTAATATTATAAATTATTATACATGAAATACGCATTAAAACTACACATTCGGGTACACCTTACATTTGAGATTACGAAGATGTTAATTACGATACAATAGTGAGAACAGAACTGGTTTTTGCCGTATTTGATTTGGACATACAAATCTGCTTTATATGACGTGTGTTTATTAGCTTTAGTGTAATAGCAAATAGATTTTGTCTGAGTTAAATGCTAATTTATTTTAATACGACCTAAAAACTATAATTTTTTTATTATTTATTTTTTAAATAGTGGGTAGACTGACACCTTAAACTATAGGCGTTATTATCTTAAAAAAAAATATTCGTGTACATAATATAGATATATATATGTATATACACACTCACACAGCATGAGGTTCTAAAAATTCGACTCGTAATATCAAAATTAAAATTTAGACCACCAATTAGTCGAAAGAAAATTAAGGATACGCTTTAAGTACGTTATGTCAGAAAGTTTTAAGATTTACATGAATTATGTAATTATATTTAATATAATTATATTGAACCTTAAATTAAATTTTGCAATGAGTTCCGTATCGAATTAACGAAAAGGAAGCGGCGTGTATCGTAAGAGGATATGGACGTGTTTAGTATTATTAAATTTAAATTCAAGGAAAAATATAAAGAACGAAGCTATTTTACTATTAAGCCGGAATAATAATATTCAATTAGGTCATAATCATCATCCAACGAGTAATAGAAATTATCGATCGCACTATTTATTTATTTAATAAGCTAGCTGACCCGACAGACGTCCTGTCTTAGATACGAATATTCAATTCGAACTGGAATAAATAATAATAAAAATAATAACGAAAAAATATTATGGTACGGCATAAACGCTCTTAAGTTTCGGAACATTTTTAATTTTTCGTGCAATTCTTCAAATCTCTATTTATTTTTTCCATAGGAAACTTGTACTAAAATGATTAAAAAGTTAAGACGTTTTCCAGTTACGACGCGACCATGAGAAATAGGGATACATTTTTGTATATAGATATATATTTCTTTTGAACAATGAGATACGAATTATATTAATAACCAATTCCAATGTATTAATATTCTTAATTTTTCGCTAGTTATATAAAATAGCTGGTTTCATAAAAGAAAAATTAAGGCTTGCTTTCCTCTTGAGATCACAAATTAGGGAATATTTCACCACGCCGTCTCAATGTGGGCTTGTTTCATACTTATAATATAGTGAACAACGTCTTTACTATTTGTTAATATAAAGGTATATATTATTTCTCAATCTTCAATGTATACTGTGTGAGCAGCTTCCACGTTTGAAACGATTAAATGCCACTATGCAACAGAATCGTGTAATGATTTCATTAACCTTTAACATCTTCACAACTATTAAAAAATCTCTTCTTAGATAACAATTAAAATCAATCCTTTAAATTATGTTGTACCTGTGTTTGTAATTATTTTAGCAAACTATTATTAATTAATTCTAAGATTATTGGTGTATGGATATACCACTGACTTGACATTTATTTATTTAACTCTTGGAGTTTACCCTAATACCTTCAGCGATCTATTGTATCTTGAAAGATAATTACACAATATAGGTATATGTAAGTACAGACACAAGGGACATAACATCTCAGTTCCTAAGATTGGTTGCGCATTGGCGAAGTATGGGATTGTTAATATTTCTAACAGCGCAAATGTCCAATGTGTTGGTGACCACTTAGCATCACGTGGCCGATTTGCCGGTCCGCCTAGTTAATACATAAAATATTATATTGTGTGTCTACGAAAATTGGAACTTGGATATCACTTGGTAGAGATCACTTGTTTGACTTTGATGAAACTCGGCATGCTGTCGTGCTATGTATAGAGGTCATAAAGGTATTTTGTAAATTAAACATAATATTGTCTTAAAACTATATACATATTAAACGTCTGTGCGAAATCAACATTTAATGTAATAAATGCCGTCTCATCAAAACCGGCCTGCAAATATCACGTTATGAAATAAACATTTCGTTGATATTAGAATGTATTAGAAGGTGCATCGGGTGCAAACCGTCCGAGAGGTGAAGGTTGGTGAACCGGTGGTCATCTGCCTTTATACGTTAATATAATATCAGTATGAAATAATAATATTTTAAACCACGAAGAGTTTATGATTTTAGTTTTTATATTACTGTTTGTTTTGTTTTATCAGGCTCGAAGGACCAAATATTTGTTCTTTTTAAAAATTATAATGTAACATGTGTAGTTTAATTACTTGTAAACTTTATGGATTTAAAATTTACGATGATGGTTACAAGACGTGAGTCTTAACCGACCTGAACTATTAAGTGCTTAATTTTTGTGGATAATGCATTTCGTGCTCTTCGGGAAGAAAAACCATTCATCGTGAAGAAACCTGTGCATGAGAATCTGCCATAGCATATTATCGTAGTGGAGTAAGCTCCAAAACTCCTTCACAAAAAAAGGAAAAAGAGCAAGGCTGTTACATTTTTAATAAATATTTTATAAAATACTTACAAAGCTTAATTGATACTAGGAAAATTAGGCGACAAAATAAATTGATTATAAAATATATATTATTATTCAAATAGACTTAAAAGGGATTTTTCAAGTAATGACAATATTTAAATACTAAAAAATACCATAACCAATAAAATTCTTGACTTATTATTGTTTGTATCAATAATAATTGCCATTTCTAAAACACTTCTATGTCGCAGATTGGCATTTATAAAACGAGGATTCTCTGTCATCGCAATATAGATATTACATAAAATATCCACAGATCTATGCATCTTTAGAGTTTACATAATGCGACCTTTAAGTACCCCAAGTGTTTTGTAATCGGTAGCATCACTGTAAGTTATTTCATTGCTTTCGCTTCGTGCAACGTGACCTCTCACTTCTGTGTGTCTATTTACTCTATGTTTTCATTACGAAATGTACATTTAAAGTTTCAGTGGTATAAGTATTGTCAGTAAGTGACTGGCAATTTCAGAACTTAAGCCTTTATAACTATAACAACTTGGACGATAATTGATATTTCTTAAGCGTAAAATAAGTTTATAATAAGATTTACGATATGCTACTGTTTTTTTTTTTTTTTTTTAATTTGATTACTTTTGTAATCCAATACCCTTTAATTGAATTTACTAACAAATTACATAAATGCATTATTTAACGTGCAATCATTTTAAAATATCCATTATTGACCGAACTAGATATTTATATTTTCGAAGAATTAATTCAGCGGAACCGTCGTTATTTAAGTTATTCTACATGTTATGGTTAATTTTAATAAAGGCATATTGAAGAAATGATAATTATCACGACAGTGCATCAAATGGGTTAACGTAAGCGACGTGAATAGCCTGCTTACACAGCTAACTTCCTATTTGTCGTACAATAGAACTATTATTGTGCGTTTTTAGTGCAAATCTTGGGATCAGAAAAGAAGCCACTCACTACAAAATTATATTAAGCTCGCCTCGAAACTTCGAACCGACGGTCTCTGTTAATTTCGTGTTGTACGTTGATAATAATCTATCGGGAAATCGACATCAGTCGAATGGTTTTAACGTGATAAGCGCTCATTTTTAAACGTACTTATGGCTCTATATTTGTAAGAATGCTTGCTTCAAACAATAAATCATAATATTAATGACTATACTATACATTATAATCATTCAAATCTGAATTGAACTAGTAAGTAGATAATAAATTATTCTAGAATGATTATTATTCCGCGTCAAAATGTCATACAATAGAGATAGGAGTAATGAACGTTTTTAAGCAAGCAACCGTTATAAGGCGAATACACAAAACCCAGATCTATGTGTAAACTGAGAAACTGTGTTAAGAAAAGTGCAATGACCTATACCGATACAGACCCGTATGTAAGATCAATGTACGAATATATAATACAAAGACTATTTAGGCGTTAACATGATATCTATTTTTTATTTATTACGTACGACTTGTTAAAAATAAAAAAAACCTGTATATTAAAACTGTGAAGTGCTTGCCGGCGATCTTTACTTAAGATCATAGTGTTGTATTTACTAGGCCAAATCGAATATGATGAATGAACATTTGAATGAATGAACCTAACAATAAGAGAATGGAAGTAATAAAGGTAATTTCTAATAAAGTTATACATGATGGTTAAATTTTTACTGCACATCATTGTGACATTCTTAATATGTTATCCAATGAGCGTTTTCTGCCAATCTAAGCGTCCATACATTGCGTCCTCCTCGTGATAATGCTGAATTAAAGACCGCCTTACAAGAACTCACCCTTACAGACAATGGGCCTACCGACAAAAACATAAGTGAGCGAGAGTTTAAGGTTTTTAAGATTTAAATATAAACTCATTTTATAAACGTTATATGTGATATTTTAAAAGAGTTTTTATGTTTATATGTATTCAGACTTATCCTTATTGTCTCAACCATCTATATATATATATATGTCGGAGAAGCAGGATGCCGAACAGTTGGGTTCGGGGATTGATCCGACATTTGTAAGACTATGTGGGCGTGCAATGGAGATATTCATAAAATAAAACGTATTTACTATCGTCTAATCACTGTATTCATTGATTCAATAATCGTACACTACAATAATATCAAAGGATTACAATAATTCATCTCGATTAAGAGCAAATGGGTTTGCAAGCAACCATCGCATTCGAGAAGCTTGTCAAAAACATAACGACTCGCGTTGCCATGACGCTTACAACTCCATTCGGGGTGACCCGCTCTTATAAGTAAATCAGCCATCAAACATTATTGCCAACTATTCGATTCATTAATTATCCAAATCAACAACTAAAGTAACCACGCTCCGATACGGCCATCCTGAACTATCACACGTCCTCGTGTGTCTCGTTGCTGTAAACCTCCTCGTCTGTAAACAATGAAACAACAAATGTACACATCATAACACGCTTGGCCATTCTGACCACCACACGATGAATATTATAACCGTACATGCTATCTCAATAGCATAACATTCTCTAGCAGCATAACTTTACAAGGTAAGCGACCAGCAAGACCACCAAGGTCTATTTATGCTACTAAGTCAATCTCTTGCCACCAAGGCTGTCATTTGCCACCAAGGCTGTCATTTGCCACCAAGGCCAATTTTGTCACCAAGTCAATCACTTGCCACCAAGGCCATCATTTGCCACCAAGGCCAACTTTGTCACCAAGTCAATCTCTAGTAGGGTCACTATGCTACGCTTTCTCTTACCAAGTAATTTGTTAACACCGAAATCAAAACAAAATGAAAACTGCCCACCGTTTTTAATAGAAAATAGACCTAGAGCTGGCTTCATGGTGCAGATATCCACTCGACATTTCATAACCGGGTCGCTTGTTTTGTTTTCCCTTCTTCGCACAACGCGTCAATATGTGGCTTCGCTCGCCGCAGGAAAAACACGTCAGCGCGGATGTTTTCTTCGAGACGTCCATTGTATTTCTTGCTTGCTTGAGCTTTGGCGTTGTTAACTTGCTGAGTGAGCCTGCGTGGTCTGATATGTGTTCTGATCCCACTTCTGATGTCGGAGAAGCAGGATGCCGAACAGTTGGGTTCGGGGATTGATCCGACATTTGTAAGACTATGTGGGCGTGCAATGGAGATATTCATAAAATAAAACGTATTTACTATCGTCTAATCACTGTATTCATTGATTCAATAATCGTACACTACAATAATATCAAAGGATTACAATAATTCATCTCGATTAAGAGCAAATGGGTTTGCAAGCAACCATCGCATTCGAGAAGCTTGTCAAAAACATAACGACTCGCGTTGCCATGACGCTTACAACTCCATTCGGGGTGACCCGCTCTTATAAGTAAATCAGCCATCAAACATTATTGCCAACTATTCGATTCATTAATTATCCAAATCAACAACTAAAGTAACCACGCTCCGATATATATATATATATATATATACATTTAGGTTCCTTATAAGGTGTAGACATCCGCTCTGAACGGATTTTACGAAACTCCACCGCTAAGGGCGTAAAATGAGGGTCGGAAGTTTGTGTTTTATCAATTTTGTGCGAGAAAAGCCGTAAGCTCAGCTAGCAGTAATATAAATGTGAATTTAATTCTCCCTGTCTGTTTGTTCATCATTAATAAATCATGAAACCGATTGTTATTAAATCTGCTATAGTAGAGATCCTGGATAAGGAAAAAATCAAGAAATTTTATAAATAAGAGAATTTACAGGAATTATAATTATGACGAAGACAAAGTTGCGGGAAACATTGTGTGTCATTAGGTTCGTTGAAGGTTTGGTAGTTTGGGTATCATAGAAGAAATATCTTCAAATGGTTAAGTTTGTTATTTCTATTAACAGTATAATCATGTTTAAGACATACTTGACTCGGAACACGGTTAATAAATGCCTTGTTTTTAAACATGAAGTACTCGAAGATGCATTGACGTTTCGAGTGTTTAACGGAATACACATACCGCCGTATACCGTTCGTCTGGTTGTTTGGTTTCGCACTTTGTTTATTTAAAATATATTTTGTGCATTTAATGAAACAAACTTTATTTAAATTTATCTTGAAGTGGCCTTACAGTACTATGTTATTATTGGCATTGTAATGTGATACTCTATACTGATGTTATAAATGCGAAAGTCTGTCTGTCTGTTGCTCTTTCACGGCCAAACCACATGAACCGAATTTGATGAAATTTTGTATGAAGTTGACGTAGGCTCCTTTTATGACTAACTTCTGACGACCAACCACTAAAGCCGCGAGCGATACTTAGTTATGCTATAAATATATAATAAAAAATACCCAGAGCCCAAAATAATTTTTGGGCTCTGGGTATTTTTAATTTTAATTTTTAAATTGCTCTATGTGTTGGCGACGTTTATACATAAAATAATTTGTTATTCAATTCTGTACATCCAAAAGTTGCATTATTGTAAATTTTGAGGCTTTTATTCTGTTAAATAACTTGGTTCGGATTATATGATATAAATATAAGAATCATAAGCATTAACTTAAAGGCAAATTAGATTTCTTTCATATTAAGAGTCATTTTGGTAAATCGACTTCTCCTTAATGGTGTTGTGTTATGAACGCCCTTTGTTAATTAATATAATGTAGTTTTTAATTAGAAGAAAGTCATTAGCATGTTATAAGATATAAGAGAAGTTAATTAAGGCTTATGAAATTGAGGAAAAAACTCTTGATGATTATATAAATATGTGATCATCACAGCGTGTAGATATCGGCACTACGAAATATAAACCATACCTAAGATGAACTTGTTATGTCTCCTGTACTTGATGTTACAATAGCTCGCTTACACTACAAACCGGAACACATAAATACTTATACAATGTTTTTGTAGAATAATAATGATAATATTATGAAATATCGATATTCACTAATTGATGAAGTAAAATGTTTTTATCTAAAGTTTAATTTTGATTTTTTAATTGGAAACATTTAACATGTACCTTTTAATTGTTTGTTATTATGCGTTTATTTAATATAATATATCCTTAATCATAACATTAGAAACCTCCAAAATTATCACTGTTTTTCTAGTATATTGTGCTTGTATTATACATATAAACCTTACTCTTGAATCACTCTTTTTTTTAGCATTAGCAGCCTGTAAATTTCCCAATGCTGGGCTAAAGGCCTCCTCTCCCTTGAGGAAAAGGCTTGGAGCATATTCCACCACGCTGCTCCAATGCGGGTTGGTGGAATACGCGGTGGGAAATTTACAGGCTGCTAATGTAAAATGTATGTAATGTTGAATCACTCTATCTACTGAAAAAAAACCGCATCAAAATCCGTTGTGTAATTTTAGAGATCTAATACATGGTGACAGACAGCGCTAAGCGAGTTTATTTTAAACTATGTAATGATTATATGTGTCTAGATAAAAATGAGACAGTTTTTCTGAAGATATATTTTTACAAACGAAAATTTTAGTGAAGATGAGAAAGCTGTTTCTAAGCTTTGCAAAAGTAAGAACTCAGTGTATTGCATTAATTAGTTGATCTTCATAAACTTGTTTCCATCAAAACGTGTCGAATCCTGTTGTGACATGTTCGAAATTAATAGGTATACCATTTTATCGGCGTAAGGATTGTTATATATATATATATATATATATATATATATATATATATATATTTTTTTTATATTGAACAACATCACATACATTACTCTGATCCCAATGTAAGTATCTAAAGGAAGTGTGTTATGGAAAATCAGAAGTAACGACGGCATCACAAACACACAGACCCAAGACAACATAGAAAATTAATGAACTTTTTCTACATCGACTCGGCCGGAAATCGAATCCGGGACCACGGAGCGTACCCACGAAAACCGGTGTACACACTACTCGACCACGGAGGTCGTGTCATAACTCTTACATTTGGATCTGAAACTTGGACAATAAGTGACTAGTTCAGAAATTCAAGGTCACTCACCTTGCTATTGAGATGTAGATAACAGTAATTGTAATCATCATAATGTAATATTATTTTAATATTCGTAGTAGAAATGTCAAATAGACTTCAACGGGAGTGAGGCTGCGTTTGTTAATTACTTTTATAACGATAAATTTCATTTCACTAGTTTCAGTATTATAAATGCCACAACTTTGTAAATATAATAATAGCTTTAATTCTAATATTATAATTAAAATGAATAAAAAAAAAAGGAAAATAAAAATAACCGAAATATCGACCCTTTTGTGTAATGTTTTTTTAACTTGCATTTTATTGAAACTTTAAACGTGAGAAAATTACGCGTAAGGCTTAATATTTGCATATAATAAGCACTTGACTTTCATTTCACACCACAAAAAGTTGTATTTTTTTATATACATACATATATATACTTCCCAGAAATTATGACAGGATTGTATAACTATACGTAACACGATAAACAAATGATAAACGATTTTATACCCTAATAGTACTTTATTAGAGTATAACTTTGCTCGTAATAACAAAGGTATCTGAAAAAACATTAACGCGACGATAATGAGCTCTCTCATTACGGAAATAGAGTCGACTTTCGAGTGTCATAAAAAAGTTCGTGTCTGAAAACTGGGCCGCAGTTCAGTACACGTAATTGCATAATATTCAAGCAATTTTTTTGGCATTATAACACTAATCTCTAAAACCGGAACGGAACGATTTGAATCGACATTTCGAAATAACCTAACCTTCACAATTTAAATATACATTGTAGATTTATCGCTTTGTCTTGTAACTTTGCGGTTGATTTAAGTATTGGTGTTGATTCTGGTGTACGTAATATTTGAACTAAAATTATTTGACAGTGACGAAAGACTATCCTTTTCACCTCTACATACCGAATTATTTATTTTAGTCCAGTTAAATTCGTTTGTTTTAAAGATATTTCTAATACTATACTAGAAATTGGGTTAGTTTGTTACGTTTTCACGTCCTAACTACGAAATCTGTTTCTTTCCTCTACCTTAAGGTTGCCTGGAAGTGCATGTTTCTTAAACGTGACTAAACTATGTGTTAACTGGTATACAATAAAGAGTATTTTGTTTCATTTGAAATTTGGCGTACACGTTGTCGGGGAAATAAAAAATAGACGTAGAGTATCTAAGTAAATAAAAATCTAAGTAAAAGTAATTACGTAATCATAATCCCTGGGCGAAGCCAAGAAAACTATTTTATAAAGAAATGTAATTAGCCTGTTTCAATGAAATTCATTTTATTTCATACAAATGTAACAAAAACAAAACGGAATCTCCAAAAGGACCAGATGCAGATGAAGTCCGTCTAGAAAGAGTAGATTAAACCCTCTAATTACAATTCATTATTAAATACCAAAAAAAAAAGAAAAAAATAACAATCTCGATATTTCAAAGTAACGTTTTAAAGTAAATTGTTTTTAGAATTCAACCTAAGTTTTCTATTTAAATAAACTTCTGTGCGTTGCCGATAACATCACTGTATTTCCCACGAAAAATTCCAAGATAGAACTCCTCACGATTTCATTCGCGACAGCAGATCACGAACTCAAATGTGACAAGAATTTAACAGTTCAAATTTTAATTTTAATATTGCTACATATTACAGATTCACAAAATGAAATCTATGAAAATAATCTAATTATAAATGATTAATGATCGTTTTAATTTAATAAACATAAATACAAATATAGAAAAAATGATATTTTGTCTGAATCATGCTATTTCATTAAATAAATATTAGTCTAATATCTAGATGACATTAAAATTTGTTGTTTATGTTCTGACGTGGTGCATGAATATTAAAATATTATAATCAACCATAATTTTCTTTAAATTTAATAAGTAACATTCGTTAAGCTATTGTATTTGAGTGCAAATATTTAATGAATGTATAACTACACACGTGACTAGAAGGCGAGCTCAAATCTGGACTAGCATTTCAGAGTTTTCATGTACATATTTCTGTGTAAAATTAATTTCGTGCTTGGCGGTGAAGATTGAATATGATGAATATCTGCCGTACCTATCTGCCATATATGTTGCTAGTTTCTATCAATCAGCATTAGAGGCTTCGTGGTAGAGTTGTGCAAGCCTCTCTTGGTATGTATTACATATTCTACTGTCAGTCAACAGTAATACTTATTGTTGTGTTTCGGTTTAAAGGATGAGTGAGCCAGTGTTGGGGGACATAACATCTTGGCTCCCAAGGTGGTGCATTGCATTATTATTTATTACAGTGTCGTTGTCTATGGGCGTTGGTGACCAATTCGGCAGCCCAATTTGCAAGTAAAAATCAAACCTCATAATGAGCCTTATAAACTTTATCTTTAGTGAGAGAAGTATAATATATATCTTTCTTTAATATTAAATTGATTTAATATTTAAAATTGTATTTAAGAAAATTTGGTATAAAATCATTAATTCAAAATATAAATTTAAATTAAAAAAATACACTAATAAAATATCAATCACAAAACATACTTCAACACCTTAATACAACCATTAGTGTGTAATAGTAATACCACAAGCATTGCCGTTTATCATAAAATGTATACGCAAAAACTGCCTATATTATTAAATATGTAAGAACGAAATTCGCGTGTATATGTTATTCATTGGTATCTAAGCAACATTCGGTACGGAAGTAGAGCTGTTACGTTACTGGCCAACTTTCGTTCGACGATTGCGCTCGCGCCGGCCTGTGAACATATTGAATATTGCAATGTATCGATTCGAATGTAACCGATTGTTTGTAATGGCTTTTTTTTTAAAGTTATCAAAGAGGTTTTATAGTAAAATAAAATCGATAATTTCTTAAAGAGAGATTATTATATTATCGAGTTCATTTTTTTATGTTATGAATGTTTTTACTTTCTATTTTTAAATTGTTGTTATTGGAGAGATATGTGTAACTTGTAATTTTGACAAATAATAGATCTCAATTTTTTATAAAGAAGTCTGTATGTGCGTGTGTGTGTAAGAATATTAAATAAGCGTGAATGGTTACAACATTCATACAAATACAACATATGTCTGCATGATAAAATCCTCGTGGCTGATTGTCAAATCGAAGAAAACTAAATTTGAATTTCGAACAACCTATGAAGTATGTTATATGAGAAAGTTTTTTTTTAACTTATTATATTGGATAAAGGAAGTACATTTGGGTGCCTTTGGGAGTTGTTAAAATAGCAATGATATGGTGTTACATTGGGTTATTTAGCGGCACCACCGAAGCGAGCTTTGCTCTATCACTATTAAATATGAAACACTCAACAGCATAAAGTATCTTAGTAAGTATTCCTATTGCATAGCGAAGGTGATCTTTACGACTTTATATAAAATAAAATTTAATGATTGTTAATTTGATATAAAATCCATAAATTATTGGCAAAATCGTAAACTTTGATTACGGTATACCACCTAATAAAACCTTATGTTAATAATAAAATATACAAAAACAACTTTTATGAGTTTTCAGTATTGTTCAAAATATTTTTTTAACACGTGAACCCGTTCCAACTTGGAATCTGACTTGACTAAAAAAAACGTTATTGAAATTATAATAATCTATACTAATATTATAAATGTGAAAGTAACTCTGTCTTTTGTGGTCTCCGATTTAATGAAATTTTGTATGAAGCAAACTGAACCCGGAGGACCATGTACCACATATAAAATAGGAGCAAAGCCGCGATCGAAACTAGAATAAAATCATTATATATATATATGTGTGTGTATGTATGTATATATAATGATAATTAATGTTATATAATTTAAAAATAAAATAAATAAAAACGATAAAACATGGCCACATAATTTTTCTTTTAAATGATCATCAATTCAGAAAAAACGTAAATATTTGTGATCAAAAGGATTAAGCGATTTGATTGGCCACGATTACCATAAAGCGCTGGTTTTAGTGCTATCGTTTGATAAATTTTACGATACGGCTCCGATTGTGATATCGTCTCTTTTGTCATGATACATCAGTTTCCCTGTACATGTACAAATGCAGGTAACGGGTTACCTTGGTAAGTTGAGCTTCAAGGGAATTTGGATTCAATTTACATTTTGTATTCGCTTTTGTCGCTTCACTTTAATGTTCCGTGCGCTGCATCTTGCTTTATGTTTCATAAGTAAGGTTCTAAGTTACGACGGTTTCGACTTAGAAGGCTTTCAGACGTTTTGATTTTATATATTATGAACACTATATAATTTAATTTTGAGTCACATAAGCGATATAAATAAAAAAAAATATATATATATAAATGGAATAAGTTTTATTTTCCAATTCCAATTAGACTCGACTTACTGAGGTACGATACAAATAGTGTTTTCTGTATAATTGTTAAATCGATTGCAATAAACAAAAACAATGATTATCATAAAAAATTTCACGCTGCATACACAATCATATAGAAAGTATTTGAATAAATATATATATCTTAATTTAATGATACACTGCTTATACGCCAAAAATAAAACAGATTTACATCGTGCCTAGTCAATCATTAATTCATTTTCATTGAATACAATACACATGTCGCAGCCAAATAGTTAAATTAGCCTTTAAATTAACAGACTAGACACTATACTAAAAGGCCTTTAACCAATTTCCTGAATGACACCGGTTAATATATCTTCCATTCAAAGAATAGGGACTTTCATGTAAATAAAAATATTTACATTGATAGTATAGGTTATGTTAGGTTAGGTTATAGAATAAAGAATGTAAAGTAAATTTCCCTATTTTACGAACGGAATTGAATTGGCTGAGTGTCATTCAGGTCGCTGATTGAACAGCGCCTTTTAGTAAGTAGCCAGGCGTTTAATTGGATGCCTAATTAAGCTAGTTGTCTGCGACACAATACATTTGACTCGTGTTAATTTAATTTAATTTAATTTAATTTAATTATATCAATACTTACTTATTACATTTAAAATAGAACCGAGAAGATTATGTCACCTTCTGATAGTTACCTTAACAGTATTGTACTTTGAAATGTTTGAATTTGCGTTTAACGGTCACGTCCTCGTGGTTTCGGTTTTAAATAAACTTTATTAAGTATGAATTGGTAATAAAGTCACGGTACGACTGCGGTGAAAATAAACAGTGACCAGTCCAGAGAGATATTGTCGACTATCAACAGCATTGTACATTTTGTTTATAGAAATTTAAAGTGTTTTTTATGATGGATAACTGTGGTTAAGCTATATTTATTAGATAACTATTTTGTTTTTATCAATATTGTCTTTCATAATTTACATCAAACATAATTTATATAACATATTGAGACTTATAAATAATAAAATATATATATATATTTATCGAGGAATGTTAGATATACTAGTTGACGACGTGATTCAGACGCGTCTCTTCCCAGACGAAGTGCCACGAAACGGAAACATTTCAATTGTTAAAGTAATTTTAATTGGATTATGACGTAACAACAGTAAATATATTCACGACTCAATTGGTCAAGATTATTAAATGTCAATTTGACGATGATAAGACACTAAAACGTCAACACATGACGCTATAAATATATATGTATATCATCAATGAAAAATGAGGTTTAAAATTAAGTTTACAAACCTCATTTCGCAAAAGTATCATTCCCTCATTTTCATAATCGGATGAGATGGCAATCCGTCCAGAAAATGTCATGAAAATGAAAATGTCCAGAAAGAGTTCAGGCGTAGACTTAACGCCCTTATGGGCTTTCCAAGGAACGAAACTGTTAACACTGTCAATACAGACATAATACATAAACCTATCTAACGGAAAACTAACATTGGATTGATTTAAAACATGTATTATAATTTTCTTCGCCCTAAATTTTAAAACTAAACATGATGTTTCATTCGGTTTACAAATTGTATTAATGTTTATAGTTATGTTAAGATTGTAGCGTTATATATATTCTGACTAGTATAGTACACGGCAAAAATAGAGAGTATTAACGTAAAAATAAATAATGTAATATGTAGAATATAGAACGCGATTCGGAAGAGAGAAGATTTTGATATGTAATATTTATAGATAAGCAGTTGCACTTTGTAGTTTCACTCGGTTTAACTTGACTATTAACGTGACAAGCGTGATGAGAGATGCTATCAAATAAAATCCTAACGTCTCATACGTTCGAGGGGTTAATTCTATTCAATTTATAACGATTACGATAAGTTCCTGATTTAATTCTTAAACTTTTAGTATACTACACAAAAAGAAACCTCAGCTGAATAATAACCGACGGTCAATTCTACTAATTTATAATGGTTATGACATGATCTCGATTCTATTCCGATACAATTTTGACCGAACCGCAACTGGATCATTGTGTAGTACAATATTAAAACGGCTGAACGTTATTGATTATATTTCGATTCGATTGCGATACAAGTACAATTTGTTAGTAGAATGTATGCTCGGTCGGTTCCTGAGATTGATGCATTTAATGAAACAAACTGTTCATCTTTGTAATAAATGTGGATTATCAATTACTTACCAAATATAATTATCATTGAATAAGTCGATTTGATAATCGGTTATATGAATTTCAACATAGTTAGTATTAAAGATTAAAACGAACATTTATATATTTAACGCTTGATTGTTAGTGATTTATGAATTATTCGTTTTATAATTTGCGGAAGTTGCAAATACAAAATGGTTAATAACTGATTTTACAATCACTACATATAAAACAAAGTAAATACTTATTATGTAAGTAGGTTAGGTACAAGTGCGTAACACAATAATGAAATGTTTTAGAAGATGAATTGTTTTCAATCTAGTTTTCATCGACGCGAACCAGTAACAGAATATATCGTTTTCAAAAAGATTTATTTACGTATTCAAGGTATTTTGTTTATATTTCTTTATAATAAAAATATATGTGCAATACAGGAATATAGAAATACCATTTATTTTTCACGCATGGGAAATCTTCGAAAGATATCTCACGTTACGTGGGATTAACAGTGATTGGCGAGGCTGAGTTATCGTTTTGACATACACGTCCTCTTCCCGTGCCGTTCTCACCTCCCGGCTAGACAGAGATTTCCTCAGGACGCGAGAACGATTTCGCCCCTCTTTACTACTCGCTAGTCCGTACAGCGGCGAAAGCCTACGAAGAAATTGTTGACATCTCATGTATTTTTATTATTAATACAGGTTATTAAATCTATTTAATTTAAATGCAATTTTTATAACATTAAATT
Source organism: Vanessa atalanta (assembly GCF_905147765.1). Classification (NCBI taxonomy): domain Eukaryota; kingdom Metazoa; phylum Arthropoda; class Insecta; order Lepidoptera; family Nymphalidae; genus Vanessa; species Vanessa atalanta. The sequence goes on along the minus strand of NC_061894.1, from coordinate 4,153,546 downwards.
CATCGAATAAATAAACGAATGATTTATCGATTACGACAAGTCGACATTAAATATGGCAATTTAAAAAATATATAAGCATATTAAAAGTAAAAACTGCTTTTAAATGTAATTTTAAATAATAAATGTTAAACGCTCTATTATAGTCTATGAGTAGGTTTTTCCCAGAACATAATGTCACGTGTGAATTTGAATATAAATTTGGAAAAAACCTGATGACTTCCCACTAGTTTTAGAAGACGTTGAGGTAGAAAATGTTGTAATTTTTTTGAATCATACATCCTATTATATTTTAAGCTAGCCAATTTTAACTTACTTTATTATTTTTTGTACAAAAGTATCTACGATTGAAACCGCTTCAGAGTGTCTTCATTCAATCACGGACTTGTCAGGAACGCACTCAACGAACATTAGCAGCGTGGAACCGACTTAAGAATAACTTTTTTGAGAAGTGAAAATAACGGAAGGCTTATTTTGTATTGGTATTTTATCCTTCTATAGAAAACGAATATATAACGTATAAAACTCATTAATACTGTAGATGACTAATTATTGTCCGCGCATTTGGTCGCGTTTTTGGTTGGTCGTTAAGTGTTAGACTTAAAGCGTGCTAGCTTAATGGCAAATGCAATTAATTCGATTCAGTGGTCTGGTCGTGAAGAAGTTACTTCATCTGCATTTATAATATTAGTATAGTAAATATAAGTATACATACAGAATGGAAATTATTATAAATACCTAGTTTTGTGATGTAGAGGAAAGCAACGAAATTATTTGGAATTTGTTTTAATTTCACTCAAAGTGTAATTTTTAACATAGCAAGACGTAGGCAAGCAAAAATAAGTGTATTGGTAAAAACGTACTAATTACAAAATATAACTTTCCATGGGCGAATCAAGGCGGGCAGGATTAGTTTGAGTATAGTATAAAAATAAAGGTAATACGCTTAAATGATTTGTGTATCCTTTGAATGTTATAACATTGTAGACTAGCTGTCGCTCGAGGCTTCGCTTGCGTTTTAAAGGTTGGTAGTTAGATGTTAGGCATAAAAAAATATCTATAGCCTATTTCAATGGAAGGAGAAAAAAAGTTAAACAAACCTTATATTTACGTATTTCATTCGATTTGCTAATAACTCAGCTGTATTGTGCACTACTAAGAGTTTATGATTAATATGTTTATTTATAATACAACACTATTGCACTAAACTACTTATTTCCACTTTAATTTTATTTCCAAAATTCCGATAACAGTTTCGTCGATGTTTAAAACATAATTTTTTCGCAAATCCATAGTGAATATCATAGATTAATCAAGCTCGCGACCAATGAAAAACCAATCCAAAAAAATATAGCGTCGATTTGCTGTCAAATGTTGTAATAATGTTGTTTATTTGGCTTTTTTGCTGATATGGTTGGAATGTGTATGTCGTTCCTTCGGCGTCCTTCGTACGAAATTTTATAAATTTCGGTGCAATGGTTTGGTGTTTAAAGGGTAACAAACAGACAGACAGACAGACAGACAGAGCTTCTTTCGCATTTATAATATTAGTATAGATAACGCCTATCAGTTTCTTACAATTCACGATCGTGTTCCGCTGTGAGTTTCGATTTTGTTCTGATGTATATCTACATTATTATTAATATTATGACTATATTTTCATGTCATTATCTATAATCCTATGTTAATGACTGACCGTTTTGATTGTCACGGATTCATTTTAGCGAACACAAGATCCGGAACAGTAGGTATGTCGTTACGATTTCATAGCAAGATAATGTAGTGCAGAAATCATTCGTTCGACATGTTTAATCTTAATAATAAACTGAGTTATTGCAGGCATTACCTTGGCAATAGGATATCCTATAGCTGGTTCCATTAATTGATAAATGATAACAATCGTTTCTCGTTTGACCACAGATAATGCAATCGTAGTGAATGTATCGCGGATTATAATGTTGCTAAATTAAAGTGCATTGTTATCAAAACTCTTTGCTATTAGTTTAGTTATAATTATATATTTAAAATATAGACTTTGAATTTTTTTTTAAATAGTTTTGCATTTTTTTAAATACAGTGACCATTCTTACAGCCAAATGAAACTTAAAAAAAAAACACTAATTTAAATATATTAATATGTTAATTCAATAATTAAACGATTCGATGTCGTCAATGCAAAAAGACGAAATGTAAATTATTATAATAAAAATCGTGTTGAAAAAATTAAACGTCACACTGTTGCTATGAAAGGAGAACCGTGTTGTTGCAGCGGTGTGTGTTTGTTTATTCTATTTGTGTGAAATTGCGTATATACATACGTATTGTATTTGTGTGAGTAGGTGCGAATGTACGCGTATCCATAAACACATTTATATTACGATTTTAATTCTAATGACCGCGATATTCGGTTGTATAATAATTTCTGTATGCTTGATAAGAAAGCGATTAAAAAAAACGATAAATGGCATAACTATCTAACCGGGAGATTTTCTCCGTAATCGGAGCGTCGTGATCTATCTACTTCATGTTTTACATTGATACTATAATTATAGTATACTAGAAGTGTTACTAATATTTTATATTCATTTTTTTTCTTCATAAATTCATAAAATAACATCAATTTAATTTTTGTCACGTCAATAGTCTAAACTAAAAGCAGGTGTAATTTTGAAAGGCACTTATATAATAATATTATATAGGTATGAAAACTTTCTCCGCAAATCGCAATATGCTGCATCTTCTGGTTAAATTGTTTAGGTTGTTTTTCAGTTAGACATATACAAAAAAAGTCTCGTTTGGTATTACATATAATGCTTAACATATCTATATAAACAGTTTAACAATATTAAGAGTAATTTTCAACAAATAGACTAAATGAAATTAAGTCATTGATACGATTACCTAATTGTTTAATTAATATATGTAAATTTAATTACTGTTGCAATTAATATCATATTAAATACTTAAATAAATATTGACATAAATTAACATTTTAAAAGACATTGTATTAATGTTGAAAAAACAAACAAAATCACTTCCATTTAACGTCATCTCCGTGGTTCTTTCGTATGTCGCTTCCTGACTTGCGCGGGCGCTATACACACACTACGATGAACACGTGCGTTTTACGTAACACGTGTGGGCTAGTGTGCAACACGTTCACTTTCGATCGTTGATATAGCGCGAAGTTTTTCATTGTTTTATCTTTATTTTTAGTGATTATAATTTATTACATTACATATTATTGACATTCGGAGACTCACTTTAATATGTAATGGTTTTAAACGTGTATTATTTGCATAAATATATTTTAAGTAAAGTAAAAGATACTTAGATGTCCTAATACAAATATACATTTCTTGATGAGTCAACGAATGTGTGGTAGTACTTATGAATTAGAATCGAATGAAATTAAACAAGATTGCATGAGAAATATGTATATATGTATATCGTATATATTGTAATGAAAATTTATTGAAAAGTAGTTTTAAGTGAAACCTGCAAGTTTTTACGCACTGGCAATACTGTGTCAAAACTTTTTTCACATTTAATGTTTATTACGTATAGTTTATTTGTTACATTTTCGACGATGTTTCTTTGACGAAATATTTGTTGAATATGGCATTTTTAAAGTGCAAAAATGTCGTTTACTGAAAATGTTTAATGTTTTGCTTTATCAAGTGAATGTACAATAGAAGAAAGAAAGGAGAGAAAAGGAAGAGAAGAGAAAAGAGAAAGGAAGTGCCAGGAAATAGATAGATAATGAAAAATATTCGAAATGTCTAAGCACCAAAATTGACTGAGCACTATTATATCTAACATTTAGAAAAAAATATTGTCTTTGTTAACTTTTTATTAGGGTATTGTAGAAGACATGGGTCAGTTTGAACTGTCTCTACACAGACTATGTCGAAAGTCAGGTTCAAATGCCGGCAAACACCAATAAGTGAGCACGTAAAAAGGTGCTTAATTCGTGTAAAAAACGTTTTGTGTCGTCGATTTAAAAAACCGTCAAATAACCATAAATAACCTGTGGTATAAATCGGATCGAATGTTCACATGAACATTTGTCTACAAAACCACAGTACTGCAGTCTGGCTATGAATACACTTGTAAATTTTGTCCCTGAAAGAGTCAACTCAACATTTTCATTTTTGGATTTTCCAAAAATGTTACTTAATTATTACAAAACTTTGACCAAGGAATTCAATATCCTTCTCGGATAAAAATCAATCAGCTGATATTTATAATTTTCAACCATGTCACTTATTCTGACGTGTGTGTACGCCAACACAAGTACACTTCCCATTTGAACACTCCTATTACCCAATGGATTGGCAACGACAAAACTGGAAAGAGTTTAAGCACATGATCAGCTTAACGTGCTTTCCCAGACACAAAATGTTCACAACGTAATATACTTTTAACGTACTAACTCGAACATAAAAACCCTATAGTTAGTCCTCCAGGATCTGTATCTGCAGCCTTGTACGTTAGAACATAGCATCGTGTTATTAAATTGCGATGTATTGTCGGCCTCATTGTTTTAAAATACAGATATTTCTTGGAAAGTATTATTCGCCGCTTGGTACTAAAAAGATACTAAAATTTATTACGGAGAGTTCTAAATACAAACCGCGTAGTTTCAGGAAATGGCAACACTTTGAAAACACCTATTGTTAGCATATTGTAATTTCAATGTTCTGTACAACTGGATGCATTGTTTGAAAATGTTTATCTTCTATGCAACCGCAGTCTAAGGTTTTAACACGGAAAGGGTAATTATGAAACCTATTTATTTAAAGGATAGAAGTGAACCAAAGGTAGGGTACCTATGGGAAGTGTTGCTACAAACAATAACGATTTGCCCGTTCTTGGTTTATTCTAAGTTGACAGCATTCCCGTTTTACCTATACGGTAAGTTACAATGCAGTGTGCCAACCTGCTTGGTATTGGTCTTGCTAAAAAAATATAAATAATTGTTTATTTCGTTAGATTTAACTTTGGTATTATTTGTTTAAAATTTATTTTGGTTATTTTTTCAACAGGGCAACATTTATGCATACGTCATTGTTGCTTCATCAGAAGAATTAGTTTTATATCATAAATAGGAGACGTATTAACGCATACATATAAAAAGAGGTATATTGTATCAAGATGTTTCTTCCTAGAAATAATAATAACAATTATTTTTTCTATGTCTGACGATTAACTTAAATGGTAATGAAGCTCTCATTCCCAACATGCGATTACAGGAGTCAGTTCATTTTAATAAGATTTGACAAGATTCATTACACGTAGGCAAACAATTGTTGTAATAGATTAGTTAACAATTACAGAAACATACTAAAAAAATATTTCAGAATAATTTGTTTTATAATGTAAATGACTATATAACTATAAAATGTTTGTGTCTGTGTTTTCGGTAAAAACTACCAAACCGATATTAATTAAACTTAAAAAATTTGTATCTATTTCTTTTAATCAAGCCAAAGAATTAACAACGAAGCCAATCCACCTCAAGACCGCAATGAATTGAAATCTAAGTGCTTAACGCTGCGTGTAGCAGTAGTCTTACTATATAAATCTTTATCTTATGTACACCCTTTTAATAATACCTCATCACCTATCCTCCTTGTATGCTATTGCAAAATAATATGTCCTAAGTTACAGCAGTTGTACTATGATTATGTTTCGATTATATCTGTCCCTCACCTACATGCTCATGTACATGTTACGACAATAGGAAATATGTCGTAGAGGAAATTGCACTCTTGCGCAAATAAACGACAAACGTCTCAACATACTTGACAAGTATGTTTTATGAATCTATCGGATAAGTATTAAGTATATCTTTATTTAACTAGCTGCCTGTATTGCACGCGTTTTTCGCACGGATAGGAGTTAGGGTCAACATAAAACCATTATACAGTAATAACTTGTAAATTTCCCATTGCTGGGCTAAGTTCTCCTCTCCCTTTGAGGAAAAGGGTTGAAGCTTATTCAACCATGATACTTCAATGCGGATTGGTGGATACACATATGGCAGACTTTCGCTGAAATTAGACACGTGCAGGTTTTCTCAAGATGTTTTCCTTCACCGCTGAGCACGTGATGAATTATAAACAAAATTAAGTTCATGAAAATTCAGTGGTGTTTGTCTGTTTTTGAGCCGGCAATCATCGTTTAAGATGCACATGTTCTAACCATAGGGTCATCCCTGCTCAACGGTTATATTAAAGGTCAAATAAACTACTAATTCAATTAATATCACTTATAATATCATTTTGACGGGGCCTGTGTAAAGTAACATAATTCAATTATTTACTTACTAATTGGTGTCACGTGTTAAGCATAAAAGTCAACTCATTCATGTTATAAAGATGACTTGTTGTCGATTTCGATCGTATTTTAGGGGTTGGTCACGTGTGAGGCATAAAAAGTACGCCTGTGTCTTTCCTTGGTAATCAAGCTCGCTTCATAAAAAAATTCATCATATTCGGTTTTGTGGCTTAGCCGTAAAAGAGTAACTGACTGTCTGTCAGTTACTCTTTTAGTTTGAGTTTTGAGTTACTTTCGCATTTATAATATTAGCATAGATTACGTTCTGTGTAAGTAATGTTTTTCATGGATATATGACGTTTAACTTCTGTCACGTGTATCAAACTAAATTTTCGCGCGCTTTCATTTTTTAATTTTATTTATGTTTGTTCATGGAGAAATATAGAACCTTATTATATAGGAACTACTTCATAAAGATATCATTTCGTTATCTCTTTGTCTCGGCTAACCTAAATTTGATAACGGACATTACACTGATTTATTAACAAAATTTGTGAAGGGGTTTTGTACGGAACTACTTGTTAGGCAATGGAAAATTATACTTAAACCTAAAATTCATATTGTTTATGGGCTATAATTTTGAAATGTATGTTTCCGTACTTATTTGATTTACGAGTTACGTTCGAAGATTTATTCGCTTTGATCATTGGGATATCGTTTTTATATTTTAGGTATGTTTCATATAACAGGATAAAAACTTCATTTCTTGCAGTTTTTCTGGTAGTATTTTTATTAGGACGACACAGTTAATGAAACACAATTGAGTTTCTCTGTAAAAAGAGATTTATTTGTTTAATTTTACAATGAGAAAAAATAAAATAAACGTTTGTATTTGTTTTAACGCATTGTTTTACAAAAATAGTATTTACGCACCTGTAAAAAGAGAAACGACATTTAATGTTTATTTATTAACAATGTCTGTTCCTAATTCACAAGATACTTTATACTATACTTTTCACAATCACGAGATTGATTCTAGGTTAATATTTTTCATGGCTAACAAAATTTAGCTGTAATGTCACTGCTCGTTCGATGACGGTTGATGCGCGGAATTCAAATTTAAGAAAAATACATTTTTTTCTTTACATATATAGAAGTACTTTACATACCTAAATTAGATATGAGAAGAAAAAGGAATTTAGATATCCGGATTTTGATATTATCATTTTTTATGTCTAATAAAAGTTTGTCATAACCTGGTGCGATGGTAGAGTAACTTACCCCTTAAAAATAGGCAGCTTTCCTAACAATGGGAGATTTCCAGGTTCTGGCTTATACCAAAATAATAGACTGATACACCAAGTACGCGTACCTTCAGTGGAGATTTGTTTTTCAAAAAGACTCTTATTTGTTTTTTTTTAATAAGATTGGTTGATAATTACGTATTTAAATATCGCTTAGAGCTTTTAATAGTGTGATGGAAATACGACACAATGATAAGCTCGTACAGTCATCTTCAAAAAGCATTAATAAATATAAAATTTTAATTGTTATATGTAATATAATGTTATTCGTAGACAATCATTAGACGTCTTAAATAACTTTAAAGTCTAAACTAAGAGAAACTCATTTGTTGGATGAATTTTATTGGTTTCTTTTTCGAAACAAACAAACTACCTCTTTCGGGTCACAAAAAAATGGTAGATAAAGGTAGGTTTTGTGATCATATAAGTTGGTTGTGAAAAAAATAATTTTATAAATTTTTGTGGTTCACTGTACGCGTACCATGCACAATACGCCTGCCCACGTTACTCGAGATGAATAACTTACTATTAATAGGCGTTAAACGATATGTTTCAATTGGTACTAATATTAATATTTCTTTTAGATAATAATAAAATATAAATTTAATGCAACATATAACAAAACTTTTGCAATATTCTCATACTAATTTAATAATAAATTGATGTAGCAAAAACATACAAGTTTGAACATGTGTAATGACTTGAAACCATCGTGAGGAAAACTGCTTATGTTGTATGGAAATCATCCACAAGCTGAGGAGGCCCAATATTTCTTAATACTTGAATCATGAAGATAGGTACATAATTCTTACAAGTGATTTTTTTTGTATTATTTTAAGGCCAGAAGTAATATCATACAAAAATATATCATCATCGTCATCATCCTCCTGCCTTTATCTTAATTTTATTTGAGGTCGGCGCAGCATGTCTTGTTCTTCCATACTTCTCTATTGGACGTCATCTCACAAGTGACATCCTTTCTAACCATATCGTCTTTCACACAATCCATCCGTCGTTTCTTCGGTCGTCCCCTACCTCTATATCCATCCACATCCATGCTCAAGACCAAAATATTTGGTGCACGTAGAATGGTTGAGGAAGAACTTAAGGAGTCAGAACTGAATCTGCGACTTAACTTTATATCGCAAATAACAGCCTTAATAGCTCTTAAGGCTTTTATTTGAAAGTCATAAAATGACAATTTAAATAGATATTTTTGTTACTGTCTTAAGTTGACAATGTTAAGTAAATAAATGCTAGTATTAAGTCACGACTAAGACTAACGCATTATAAGTTACTTTGATACAAAACTGTTTACGTTTAAACGTAACTTTAACTGCATTTTAGTGTTGATTTTAAGCCCAGGTCTTGATTATCGTTGCAAAAATCTAATGCAAATGTTTAGTGGCGAGTTGTTGAGTAATTTGAGGCAGCTGTCTCGATAATTCCGTTTAAATAAACCAAAGAGGTCAAATGGCATTCTATACAAAATTTAGTTTGAAAAGGCTGAGAGTCAAGAGGCGCCTCGTCCTTTTTAGGTATTGTTAATTCTTTCAAAATATTTAACACTATTTTCACTTACATAGCTTTTAATCATTTATAAAAAAAACATAGGGGTTGGTGAATACACATGTGGCAGACTTTCGTTGAAATTAGACACATGCAGGTTTCCTCACGACGTTTTCCTTCACCGCCGAGCTCGAGATGAATTATAAACAAAAATTAGGCACATGAAAATTCAGTGGCGCTTGCCTCGGTTTGAACCCGCAATCAACGGTTAAGAGGCACGCGTTGAGACCACTGGGCCGCCTCGGCACTTCTCAGTTTAACCCGCTTTAAATTTGTGACGTGACATTTGTGAATTTCATGTCTTTGTTATAGCAAAATTATAATTAATTTCTAGTTTTATAAATGTGGTTCGAATCACTCAGTGCAAAGTGAAGTCAGACCGAACCATAAATGTCCACGGAACCTTCATAGTTACTTTCTATCCCGCACAATGGGGCATACAATATGAAGAAAAAAAAACGTGTATTCAAGTATTGTATATTTTTTTACGATTTAATTCAGATTAAATGTGATTTTGAAAGCGTTTTCACTTTTACAAATTTCTTATTAATGCACCAAGTCCTACATGCTTTCTTAGTTTTTGAGAGCATTTTATGTTTTTAAATGTTCGGTTTTAAGTGAGTTTTAAGATATAATATATAAACAATTATAAATTCAATTTCTTCCTCGTGTAGTTTATATTGGGGGAGAAGTAAAGGCAGTTTATCTGGTTGCCTGTAGCCTTTCTCGTTGTATCGTCATCCTCTCATAATTTTCATTATTATGTCAGTTATTCTTAATTTAAATGTATTTTATTAGATTCACTTTGATCTTCATTAGGTTAGATCATTCTTAAAGTCTAGTGTGGGTAAAAAGAGGTTTTGGTAGCATTGTGTACAAGATTTATACGGATGAATATCGCTGTTACAAATCACTAAAAGAATATTAATATTTTAGTTTATTATATTAAGTAGAGTTTATTTATAATTTATTGTTAAGAAGAAGACATTAAAATTTCTGGCTCTATTATAACTCTACCATTATCTGTGGTGATATGTGCAATATTAAAAACATAAAATTCCGACCAATACTACTGGTGCGATAATATAGGATTTTTTTTAAATAAAATATAAAACAAATTCGAAAATTATTGCATAGATAGAATAGATATAAGTAGAAAGTCAAAATAAGAAGTGTTGTTTTGTAAAGATCTAGAAGTCCAATATAAAATTTTATTTTTAAAAACATAGATGTAGAAAAAATTGCAAAGGAAAATAATTGTGCGTCCTAACATCACTTATGTTCACATATGTTCGATTCACATATATCTGTGTTTCTTCCGAATAAAAAAATACGTTAAACTATGATTATCGTATAATTTTAAATAAAGAATTTTAATACAAAAATGACAACATAATATGAACTCATTGAATTAATTTTGTATATTTTAAATAACAATAAATTGTCAGTGTCAGAAACGTGAAGTCATCGAACAAGTGATATAAAATTAACATAAATGTTTAAAATAGTTACGGTGTATTGTGTAAATATAAATTTAGTGTCGTTTGTGATAAATTATGAATAATATTTGGTGATATTTTCGTGTGAATTGTTTGTTTACACGAAGTAGTTTAGTAAAGTTCAAACTGATTATTTAAAGAGGTTTCGTTCGTTGAGTTGCAAATAAAGTCTGAAATATATTTGACCAAGCTTGCAAGAAGTTTAACGCATGTCATTATTCAAACGTAATTTTAATTGAATTTTCATATTTTATTAATATGGTAATTATTAGTATGGTATACATTCGTCGATGAGATCGCGTTTTCCTACCAACAGTTGAGCTGAGTAATACTTCTACTTTTTTAAGAATTACTGACTGTTTTATTTTATTTTATTATAGTTAAGTTATTTTATTTTATAATAATTATAATAGTTAATGACGACCTCCGTGGTCGAGTAGTGTGTACACCGGTTTTCATGGGCACGCCACTCTGAGGTCCCGGGTTCGATTCCCGGCCGAGTCGATGTAGAAAAAATCATTAGTTTTCTATGTTGTCTTGGGTCTGGGTGTTTGTGGTACCGTCGTTACTTCTGATTTCCATAACACAAGTGCTTTAGCTACTTACATTGGGATCAGAGTAATGTATGTTGTCCAATATTTATTTATTTATTATTTATAGTTAATTAATACTGAGTTAAAAAGCTAACAGTGTTCGTTTCGTAAACATGAAAATATGTAAAATTTTACATTTCCAAATTTGAACTCGGTCAAAGACAGAATGCTATTCGCCGTTTTATCCATCTTGACTCCTATTGTCTTGTTTATGGTTAAATTAATTACATTTCTAAAAAAAATAACTTATGTTACCTTCTTGGTGGACTTAGAAGAGTGACTTTATATGTAGACATTAAAAAAGTTTATAACTCTAAAGGTTAATAACTCTAAACTCGAAATAATTTAATGTCGGAGCAAAGTTTACAATTAGGCAAAGTTGGCAAAACAGGTTCATACTTCATAACAAAAATTTTGCAAATGTTTAATTTCCTATTCAATAGTTACAATCACTAAACGTTGTGTGTATGAAATGAATATTTCACGGTTAGTTATCCACAACCTTTGTTTGATGTTTCGTTATGTGTTCGCTTCGACGGGAGCTTTAAAACGTTGCTCATTTTCTTTAAATGTATTTTTTTCAAGATAAATATTGTATATATTATGTTTAAAGTTCTTTATTTTAAACACGTATTATAAGTAAAGATTGTATATAAGTAACATAAAGTATATATGTAAATGTTCTGGTTTTTGGCTTCTACTAAAAATAATAATATTTCCTTTTAAGTTCGACTTCCTTTAAACAACATGCACTGTTCAAATATTCTATCGCCAGACAGCAATACTTAGTACTGTCATGTTTCGGTTCGAAGGTTGAGTGAGCCAGTATAAACATAAGTATAGGGGCATAACAACTTGGCTCCCAATGTCGTTAGCGAATTGGCGATATTAGGAATGGAAAGACTTTTTACAGTATCAATATCTATGGGCGGTGATGAGCTCCTACCATTGCCAGGCTGCCTACCTATATTTTATAAAAGTAAAAAAATATATCGAACAAATTAAAAAAAGCAGATAAAAAACACGTTAAAAGACGTATACAATATTAATAGTTCGAAAATGAGTCCTTGCTTAGCGATGACTATTAAGGCTATACTTAGTAAGATTTGGAGCTTATTGGTGGGTTAAAAAAGTATATTGTAAGTAATATGTGTATATTTATTGTTTCTGTTCGAGCACTATCTTATCACCTAGAGCCAAGATCGTGCGACCAGTTACAAAATGCATTGTTTGTCCTGTAATTACTTATTAAGCAAGAAGACATCGACACAGCGGTGTACTCCGCGCCGCGACCTTGCGTGTGGCGAAACGAATCATATGTGACTTTTTGCATATTTAAATTATAGTTTTTACATTCAAAATCTTAATACATGTTACGTTTTGGTTGTGTACAATACTTGTTGCATGTAATTCAACATAGATTTGATGATTGATTCTATGTTGTGAAGTAGCAAATTAACAAACAAGAGGTATTAAAATATATTCCGAAATAAGGCTAAATTTTTTTTCTATTTTTAGGCATCAAAGATGTCTCGCTTCATGAGTCGTGCAAACATATCTGACTACTTAACGAAATAAATGTGAACGATTGTTATGGTTAAGTTAAACTTTATTACTATGTCGTTAGCTAACATTATAGTTATTAAATCCAAAGTCGATTTCGTAGATTTGTAAGTACAATCATACAAATCAAAGATTGGTACGATGAACGATCAAATGTCAAACTGCAATAATTATTTGTAATATTTAAATTTAATTGGTAATGTGTCTAAATATTACAAATAACTAAATCTTCTCTCCTATAACTTTTTTTTTTATTTCATTGTTGAATGCTAGCCATACAAGGGCGTGGTTTCACCCTGACAGAGTGACCGTCAAACTTTAACTTCCAAATATAATTCCATTGTTTGTCTAAACAGTTTTTGAACAATGGAAGAAAATTACTTCGCTATTACATTGAGAATATTATTACTTTAGAGTCAGGGATTATTATGTATTCAATATGATATTAAGTTTTGAGAAGGTTTTTTTTTTTTTAATTACAATCCTTAGGCACGCGTTAAATATGTAACATCCTGTCAATTTTTTAGTAAAAAATACCTCTCCTTATGAGGAGTTTTGGACCTACTTCCAGCACGTTGCCTCAACGCGGGTTTGGACACATGCAAGTTTCCTTTATTGCTTAGCACGAGATGATTTATGAAAACAAATTAAGCACATGAAAATTCAGTGATGCTTGCTCGGAATTGAACCCGCACTCGTCGGTTTAAATTTATATGTATATCGAACCGAAAAATAAAACAATAATATATTCCTTTTTTTCTTCGTTAAAATTATTTTGTTATTTACATTAGAAAGATTTCTTAGTTTAAATGACTCGATGCGTATATTTTTGTTGTTATGGTAAAGTAAAATTGATTTATTTATTATTATTAATAAAATTCGAAGCATTAAAATAATGGCTCCGTTGCCAAATCTGCGTGAAACTACAGAATGTCGACAAACGCGGTATTGCTTAAGATTTAACGTGAAACGAAATTACCTTGTAATTAGTTACTTTTCGCGCTTTCCAAACGATGTTTCGAAAAACTAAACCGATTATAATATTGTATAAATAATTTTAATACGTTTAACCTAATTTTAGAAAATATAATTTTATCAGAACTAGCTGTTAACCTTTACTCCTGACTACTTGTTCATGATTTAATATAAGTAGAATTGCAATTAATCTTTGGCTATTAATTAGACGCATTTGGCCGCTTGTATTTATTTTGTTTTGTATTCGATAGAACACATTTTATTAAAATGTTACTCGCATTAAATAAATGTATAAAAAAAGTTTAAGTAACTTGCGAAAAATATTCGTTTAAGAATTACAAAACAGAATATTGAAAATCGAGACAACTTCCCGCCAAAAACGGCTGCGATTTCGCCAAATATTTGGTTTTTAGCTTTATGTGGATAGTATTCGTTCTCTATTCAAAAGTATGTTACGTATCCACAGATAAAGAACATATTCTCTATTCAAAGCCACAGATTATAAATATTTTCAATAAAATGTTATCTCTTGAAATCAAATAATGTTTTAATTTATTTTTAAGATAACATTGCAATTGCCTTTTAATATATTTTTAGTACAATATTTATGTACGTCATAATTTTATATTTACTCATCATTTTAGCGATAACATCGCCGCTTGTACATATCTTTCCTGTTTATATTCTGTGTGGGTTTCAATTGTGTATCTATTAATATCATAAAGCTGAACATTGATGACTTAACGCGTTAATCTCAACATTTACAATCTTATTAGATAAAATATTGCTATAGGGCTTATTTATTGAAATAGGTTATTGACTGTACAGATTTACGCTGTAGCCCTCGGGGCGCAATATCTAATAAAAAAAAAAATGTTTCGAATGATATCGCTTATCTTCTTTTTCTTCTTTAAAAAATATCTGACAATATTCGTCAGTCTGGTAGCTGTTGAAAACAGTATAAAAATGTTTTGTTTTATTGTAGATTAAAATAACAGATAGTTATTAAAAAATATAATTATCTATGGTTCAAACAAATAGTCTGCTTTCTTTGTTCTGCTCTGTTGGATACGCGAACGTTGAAAACGATTTGTAATGTAAATTGTAATTATTTTATGTAATTGTAATTATGTTCAACATCAGAGTTTGCCTTAATTTTGCACTTCTTTTTACATTTTAAATTAATTTTTATTGCGAAAAAGTAGTTCTGATTTACTTTTTTTGTTTTATAATTACGAAATTGAGATTCACTGTGCTGAGCGTAGCGCAGCCGAATAGCATAGCATACGTGGCACTTAACCGAAAGTCCCAGGTTCAAGTCCTGAGGAAGGACTAAGCGGGACATAAGCGAGCTATTATATGTAAATATAAAAATAATTTGCATAATGCTTTGTATGCGAAATCTTTATCATATACTTAATTATAACAAATATATATATATATATATATTATTTTTAGTTTATTTAATGTGTTAAATATATTTATTAAGTTAATGATGTTACGTAAAGCATTGTATATAAATGTTTAAAAGTATTACAACATACAATTGTATGTCTTGTCTTTGGAACAAGAGTAATAATTAGTTTAAGCACATTAGCGGTGTGAGGATCGTGAGAACTGAGTTTGTTCTGTTTACTTTAAACATCACGTAATATATTTTACTTAAATAACACCTCAATTATTAACCTACACGGGTAACCGTCAGGAGTCCGGGTATAAACGGAATTATGGCATGAACTGGCAACATTGTCATACATCAAAACAAAATAGTTTTACAAGTATCCGAACTCGTTTGTTCCATAACGTAGTTTTGTTTATTATTTTAGTTACGAGTTGTAAATACGGTTATATTAAGGCTAAGTGGCTAGAACACGTGAATCTTCAGCAAAGTTTATATCCGGACAAGCTTAATAATAATAAACGACATCGTGAGGAAATCTACATATGTTTTATGAAGTTTTACATGTTTTTTTCCTTAAAAGGAGGGGTTACCTTTGTCCCGCAATAGGACATTAATTTTATTTTTCATACTTCCTATTCTCTACCTGCGTGACTGGGCACAGTTACTATATATACTAATTGTATGTATACATATATTTTGATTGACGTTGTAATATTTCAAAAGCTAAGTTCACATCAATGCGTCCAAGAAATTTTAATGTTCTTTGTAAGTCGGTTGCTTGCACAAGTGTGACCGTAGCTTAACAGAACCCATATATAGCAATGCACATTGTGGTTGACTTTATAATATTTACTTTATTTAATAAGTGTCAAATATTGTTTCATTCACAGGAAACATAAAATACGTTATTTCTAGTAAGAGGTGGGTGTTGCGAAATAAACACAGGATATAGATTTTATGATATTTCCAAGTAAATGGAGGATGCGTTGTATGTTGTAATTTTATGACGTCATGATTTCTATTTTGTTTAACCACACGAGCAATTTTCTCAGTATTTTTTCACTCATTCGTTATTGTTATTTTTTATTTACGTCACGAGGCTATCGTTATTTTATTTTGATTATTTATTAACTTTAATTTTGTAATGGCAACACCAAACAATACATCTGTAAAGGTTTAAATACCTCCGGTTAATTTAAAAAAAAAAAATGGAAACTTCAGCCTATTCGATACACTATATATGTTATCACTATAATAATCTATTTATACATATATATTAACTTATGATAATAATAGTATTTTTTTCTTTCACAGGTAAGTCCCGGAACTCTCTACGTACAAGCACCTGATTCTTACAGGTACTATTTTTATTTATTAAATTTAAAATAGTTTTCGTATGTTTTGTCACTGTCTTACCGTTGAAAGTTATGACATTTTCTTTTAACCGTTTTTAGTTAGGCTAGCTCATTCTCAATGGTTCAGGAGATCATAAAAAAATGGCTGTATACTGTTAAATGCCAGCGATCACGGAGAGAAGGTTACGTATAAATTAAGTGGTCGTCCATTTACCTGTTCTAATTAAAAAATCACGATATTACTGTCTGTTCCCAGGGCGGCATTCACGGTCATTTTTGTTTCATTAAATCATGGGAAATCCCATTCTATTTGCTGCGGTTAAAAGATAATCAACATATGTATTTCAACATATAAACTGTCCACCAAAGGTCGTGTTTATTTAACCTTATGGTAAAGAGTAAATCGATTATACTAATTTGCATTAATACAAGAGTTATCTTCAAACGGATGTGAGGAATCCGCATTCTTTAAGGTTCCTTCGTTTGGCATTAAGAACGGTTATGTTTAGGCGGAATATTGTGGATTTAAAAAGTTTATTCTTTGACCATAGTTTGAATTAAAAAAAAAAAATGCATTTAATTGCTTAGAATAATTGCTTACTTGGGAATAGTTAATAATTTCTGTATAACATTTTGTAAGCCTGAATTTCAACGTACATGTGATTGAGTAAATATTAAAAATAGAATAAAAAATGAATTACAATTTACAGAACGTTTAATATTCTGAAAGAATAAACTCGAACTTATCGTATAATACGCTCGTGAAATGTCAGAAAGTATGAAACGATATTGACTTTAACATTTATAACATTTAAAGGATACTCCTAATGAAATAGCGGATAGCCATTAGTCGGTTTTTAATAACTCACGAGTGAGATACGAAGTGATATCTTAGAACATGTTTACAGCATGCTTAACAATAATATATATTGAACCCGAGTGGATTTTGGCGGTATGAAATATTGATTTATTATAACTCATTATCTTCACCTAGCTATAAAGTCAGACTGCTGTATCCTATTCTAATCCAAGGAGTAAGATAAACAAATTATAGATTTACGTATTCCATGCGATTTGTTTATAACTACGCTATGTTATCAACAATAGACAGTTCTTGATGAATATATCTTTGGACATAATACGATATGTCCACTTTAATTTTACCACCCAAAATTATTATAGACATAGACACGAAAACGCTATTTTTCTTATATACACAACTAGTTGTCGTCGGCTTCCCTCGCTTTTGAGGTGTTGGTCGTCAAGTTAGGCAGTAAAAAGTGTCCTTCCTTGGAGTTGAAGCTTGCTTCATGCGAAATATCAATGAAATCGTTTGAGTGGTTTGGCCGTGATAGAGGAATACCGTAGATTATTCAAAATCTTGACCAATGATATCACGTCAATTTAATGTCAAAGAGGCTGAAATAGACAATAAATGAACGCTTCAACGGTTAATATCAAAGCGTAATCAAGATTTTTGAGACAAAAAGGGAAAGTGTCGCTGTAATATACTATAAACGCGAAAGTGTAGGAATTCGAATATAAACCAAATAATTAATCACCGATTCAATCCACGAACAGTTTTCACGTGAACAATATAATAGCCTTTCAAATAATGTGCTTCGAATCTAAAGCGCTACTTTCTTCGCCTTATCTTACGAAAGTGGACGTTTAAATTATATTAAACTATTGTCTCCGAATGTTGTTTTAGAAAATTTCGATATTGATAGCGATTAGATATCAACGTCCGTCTGTCTGCACCTTTTCTTTTGACAAATGGGCCACCTGATGGGACTGGTCCTCATTAACTACATACATTGGTGGTATAAGACATTTTAGCCATTCCTTAATGCGTTACCAACGTGGAAAACTGAGATGTTTTGTCCCATGTGTCTCTAGTTATACTGGTTCAACCTTCAAAACGGAGCACAACAATACCAAGTATTGCTAACACTAATGCTGGAATCTACAAACCCATATTGAGGTAGCGTAGTATAATTTCTTTGCCTCCTCCGAGAGAGGAGGGGAGACCTTTACCCAGGACAAATTTACAAGCTGCTACTTTACTAGTGTTCGGGCTTTGCACAACGTCTGAGTACCAACCAAAAATCTGCACACACATTTGTACTAACAGCAATAATTATTGGATAATCTTGTTAAGGCTCACTTACTTTTTTGTAAATCAGACAGAATATTTGGCGACGCTTTGGCGGTGCTATTAATGGTTAATTATTAATAAGGAAAATGACACCGTCACTACAATCTATACGCGGACATCATATCCCATTAAGTGGCGGACTTGTGTTCGAACTGAACATTAAAAATCATTAAACGATTGCTTTAAATATGTTAATGGCTGTTGTGAACGAAATCGATGCTCCGAATATATTCACATTGTTGTTCTTTTAAGGTTCCGTACCTCTAAAGGAAAAAGGAAGCCTTATAAAATCATTTCGTTATTCGTCTGACCGTTTGTCTGGCTTCTTTTTCTGTCCGTCCATACATTTGCAAAAGGAATCAAAACCTATAGGGTACTTCTCGTTGACCTACAATTACGAAATTTGCCAAGACTTAATTGTAGCATAAGTATATGAAAAATCCTAAAACCGGTAAATCTTTCGGTATGTTTTGGTGGTACGAAACCCTCGGTGCAAGTTTGACTCGCACTTGTTTTGTTGAGCCGAGATGGCCCAGTGGTTAGAACGCGTGCATCTTAACCGATGATTTCGGGTTCAAACCCAGGCAGGCACCACTGAAATTTCATGTGCTTAATTTGTGTTTATAATTCATCTCGTGCTCGGCGGTGAAGGAAAACATCGTGAGGAAACCTGCATGTGTCTAATTTCAACGAAATTCGGCCACATGTGTATTCCGCCAACCCGCATTGGAGCAGCGTGGTGGAATATGCTCCAAACCTTCTCCTCAAAGGGAGAGGAGGCCTTTATCCCAGCAGTGGGACATTTACGGGCTGCTTATGTTATGTTATGTTATGTTATGTTTTGTTTATCATATTTTATCTTCATAATCGTACTTCAATCACGTCGAAAACAAATCGACCTTGAGAATTGCCCACATTCTCTTTAGAAACTACGTACTCGGTTGACGCATCAAATTTTTAAAAACTTTCGTATTGCGAAACAAGGTGACGATTGGGATTACGTTCGTAACCCCCTTTTGAAGGTGATATATTGCACGGTGTTTTCCTCCTTGTTAAATTCCCAAAACATATCCCACATATTCTTTAGTTTATTATTATATAACCAATTAATTTATTCAATAAAACTTTTTTAAGACCATTCCAAGAAACTCGGTCGTACTTCTGGTGACTTACGAACTGGCGCTTACTTAGTTTCAAGACTGAGCCTCGTGATCCAGAGAGGTAATAGAGCCAGCATCTTGGGTATAGTTTTAATTCATTCAATTTAGTTTTTTATTTGCATACTCTTTAAGTTTAAACTTGTTTATAAAATGTCATTATTAGTACAAAAAATATATTAGTACAAAGTATAAACAATTCAGCGGTAAGTAAAGACTACACACTACACAGTCTTGAAAGAAATTTACCTTGGTTTCCATTATAGAAACAGTTTATTACAATCATAATAAAAAATAAATGATCTGGTATTGTAACTAATATAAAAGTGCGGTAAAATATCTGATGAGTGGGTGGTACATACTTAGACGAGCTCGGAAAAAGGCCTACCAATAAGTAAGATGGACCCTTGAATATAACTTACCAAGAGTAATTATTATTTATCTGTTTCGTTTTTTTAACATAATTGTTAGACAGACCGGTCACTACAGCCCATGACATTGGCGTCCAGTAGATCTTGTACAAGACTCGTGTCCGAGACAGGGAGGGTCTGAAGTTTATTCGAATATCATCATCTTTATTTACCCTATTTAAAATGTAAGCATTGCGTACTATGTGGCGCAAGGAGTATAGTACATTTACATAGAACGAAAAAAATGTTAAAGGAAGTCGATCAAGTTTTGTCATCAACGATATGTTTTACACACTTAAACTGTGTATGTATGTGTGTATAATTCTGGAATATTTATGAGTGAAGTAACGATGCTGCTGATTGGCTGTGGTAAAATCATTAAAATGCACAAGAATGCGCCTAATTTACGCCCTTGCGTGGTTTACGCATGTTTATGTGCATTTTTCAGAAACGCCTTTTTATGTGCGTTTAAGTGGGTCAAGAATTTATCAATATTGTTTACGATAAAGGTTAACTGTATGTTTTTATAATTTGTATGGAAAATCTAACGTTTGATTAGTGTTTGTTTGTCATTGAAATTTTAAAATATGTCTTAAAATATATTTATAACATGTTTCGATCATCGTTAAGGATTATTAAAAATTATAATTAAAAAAAAAAACGTCTTGTTCTATTAGTTATTTTTAATAGATGTAGAAAATATTTAAAATTAGAGTTAAATTTTGGTTGGTGGTAGGGCTTTGTGCGTGTCCTATCGGTAGATTCACTGAGTATTATTAGTTTTCCGGTTTGAAGGGTGAGAACAGCCGTCATTAGTTCGATAATTTGGAAATATGAATTAGTTTGTTTGTATATCGAATACCTATACTATTGGTTGTTGCTATATTTCAGTAGGTATTTTAAAATCAAGGTGTTTAAATTGCCTTTTGGAAAATAGATTTTCCAAAATTCAATGGAACTGAATTAGTTTGCACCAGACCACCTCTGAGGTTTCCTTTTGAGTGTTTGGTCATCCATGCTTTTTTGAAAATTATTTGTGTATATTTAAAAAATGATTGTATATTAACCGAAATTTTGTAAACGGTTGTTGGTCGGTGTTTGGATTGCTTCCTTGAACATTTCAACCGTCTTAAAACATAAAATGCAATAAAACAAAAGATTAATTATTTATTTCCATAAAATAAGTTTCTCGATGCTGATTGTTGTAACAATTTAATTTTACCCAACTTTAAATGAGCAAACCCTGAATTGAAATAGATGTAATTGTAAAAAAAAAGGTAAATTGCATGAATAATTAATTTTTTCCATCACTAATTTTATTAAAAAATCGATTTTGCTTTTGTAATAATTTTGACATTAAAACAATACTTCGTTGCATCATTACGGATTGGCATCGTCGGCGATTTGATAAGCACGGATTCATTAAATTGATTCATATCTGCCTCGTTGGTCTAGTGTTTTAAAAGGCTAGAACCCGAATCCTGTGTGTAGTCGGGCCATTAAATAGTTATTGGGATTATCTATTGACAAATTATCAGTAGCAGCTATAGGCTTTGAAAAATGGCATTTTACACTCACGTGCCTTATTAAGTACGTTAGGACTTTGGTCTTGTGTTCCGTTCTATTGGATTATGGCTGTGAAGATATTTCTTGATGGTAAATAAATAAAAACATTCAATTGTTTTTAAATAAAAATAAAATACAAAAATTTTGGTCTCATTATTAAATGTTCGATAAAAAGATATTATTAAACAATTTTTAAATAATCGATGTAACTTAATACGGAAGGTATAGAAGGTTCAATGACTTTAGGCGCGATATCATTCTGAAATAAATTCGACCAACGGTAAAATGTGTATTTACTTAGCGACTATTTCGGAATTTATACCTTAGAACAAGGTACATCGGAAATGATATAATTAAATATGAGAGACGCTTTTTACACATTTAAAAATCGAACGTAGAAAATGATAATTTTGTAACCGCTGCGCGAATTAATTTTAATATGGAAATCCAATGTATAATATAATAAACGGACGGGCAAATGTGCTAACTGATAAGTGGTCCCAATACTCATAGACATTGGCCTGTAAGAAATATTAACCATTCCTAATATCGCCAACGCGTCACCAACATTGGAAGCCAAGATGTTGTGTCCATATTGCGTGTAGTAACACTACTGAGTTCCCTCACCCTTCACACTGGAACACAGCAGTACTAATTATTGCTGTATACCGGCTACTATAAAAACCTGTGATTGGAATCCCTAATTATCTTTAGAAAGAGATAGTCTATATAGTTATAGACTATCTCTTTCTAATCCTAGTTCCTTTATATGTAATCAAGATCAGACTTGTTTTATTACAAGTACCATACATGCCACTTCCATCGTATATTTCTCCTATGATAGATACAATCTTCAGACTTTTATAGTGTCGTCCAATTAGCAGAGATGTTTAACACCTCGCTCCTCAGCATATTTAAAATTAAATCTTATGTTAATTGTAAGGTAATTTAAATTAGGTTAACGGTTACATAAAATTTGCATAACATCGGCTTCTCTGTTGTATTCAATTTAAACGGATTTAAATTCGAAGTTCTAAATTTAAAAACGCGATTGTGAATGAAACATAAAAGAATAAGGGACAAGTCGTGAAGTTTTTTTTTTATTTCGTCCCTGTGATCTGGTAACACAGTTTATTAAATAATGTTACGTACCTACTTTAAAGCTGTAACTGGTAAGCGATAAGATAAAATGTATTTTCTTGGAAGTTTTGTGTATTATAAGTTTTTTTTACAGGAAAAAGGTTGCACATATTTAAATTCAGTTGCATCTTTTTTTTTTATTAAAGCAGACGTTTCAATTATGTCTTGTGGCTAATATTACTTTGGCATTACGAGTGTACATTACACCTTACACCTCCAATGCGACTAAATTTAAGATGTTACAGTATGCTTGTAATTCCACTGGTTCACCGGAATGGAATCCCGGAGAATATTGATATTTGCGTGGTAGTATCAATGATATTAAGCTAGGTAGGGCCGAGATCGACTTGGACAAAACTCTAGTCTAAATTAGCGACACACTTTTCAAACCAAGGGGATAGAACTGTGGCCAGAATTAACTTGCCTGAGATTGAAAAAAAAAATGAATATTGCTTGACAATTAATAATGTGTGCGTACAGACCTGTCAAAATTTCTCAAGTGTCATCTCTGTCTATATACTCGTATATTATTATCTGTGCCATCGGAACTCTATATATGAACTATTCAACTAATGTCAGACATTTCGTAGTCGTCTTACACAATCGTCATTCGCACGCTGCTCGCCGCTCGCAGTATATTTTTGTAATATACCCACTTTTGTCTGTTGCAATCAATGAAATCCATAGCTAGATATTGTTGCTAAACTAATTTATTCGAAAATTTGTCCAAATACGTTTTCGATGTTTTTAAATAAATACTTATATTATATCTATAGTTTTATGTACTTACGTACGTAAAAGAATTGAGTGCAGAGTGAAGGTATCTATGTGTATAAAATGTATGACTCACAAACGGAATCAGTAACAGAGCACACAACAGTTGCAAATCATTCTATTAATCTTTATAAATTCCAATTAATAAACCCTAGCAATGATCTATTCTCTCAAGAAGGCGCGCCTTCTATGCTAAATTATCGCCGTGCATTATGAGTGACACTCGTATGTATAAGATGTCTTAGAGTGCGTGAGATGTCTAATGTAAGACTAAGCATTGAGTGAACAGATCTATACTATTAGCCCAATCTGCCAGCAAGCCCCCCAGGAGTTGCATATCCATGAGCGGTGGTCGTCACTTTTTATCGTGCTAGTCTGCACACCTATGCCATTTTTTGGGTGAAGACTTTATGTGATATGAGATCTCATTACCTCTTTAACCCTATATGTAAATGGTTGGACTAATACGGAGGTTTTAGTCGTTAGCGCGTAAATGTGACAATATCGGAGGTACCTACTTACTCGAGCTGACTATGTAAGCTCAGTGCAAAGGAAAGTTATGAATGAGAGGGAACGGTAGACAGGTCAGCTTCCGTTCGGATATTGAATTAACTTCCATAATTTAACTATATCGTAACTAGTCAGACTTGCGCAGTTCCGTTTGAATTTATTATTATTAATAAGGAACAAACAATTTTGTATAACGTTAGATTAATAAAAAAATAACAAACTTTTGAGAGTTTTTTTTTCATTTATAACCTCATCTTCCTAATATAGTGCAGAGATAAAATTAGTTTATTTGCATGTCACGTACATAATTTCCGGATGGGACTAATGATCTAACTCTAAAAATGTTTTCACTGGCAAAAGTCACATTTTTTCTGAGTGCTATAGCGGGGCTTAAAATGTATTTATGTCAAATAATTATGTTTATTAATAAATTTCATCTGAAAAATGTGATATATCTATACCTAGTTTTTATATGTAAACTGAAATTCTTAGATAAATAAAATTTTAAATATATCGACGAAGTGTCACGGACACATACAGACGGGTACAGAGAGCGCCAGCGGAAAAAGTTATGTCGTTATAAGAGAACTCCGTACCGTTTGGCGTCATGACATGCGAGTCAGTCTTACGCCCAAGGCGCGCCAATAAATAAATCATATTTAAAAAAAAACATATTTCATGAGTCACTACAGACTATACATTGACTTGACCATCCTAAGGCTGTATATAAAGAATATTAAAAAAAAAACCTAATTTGTAAACAGCGTTTTAACATTGCAATTTAAAATCCAAAAATTAAACAAACATAATCACAGATAAGATTGATGTGTACAAATATACGAACACGCATAACATGTAACAATTTAAAACAATTCCACGGATAGTAAATGACGGCTATAAATCAGTGGAACATCTTAATTCCCAAGTCAAGGTGAATCGGTTAATTATTGTATGAAGACTATTATTTATGTTGACGCTTCCTCTCGACTCGACCCTTCCTGGACGCGTCAGCCAGGAGTTTTGTATCCGTGTGATATGTCAGCGTACATATATATTGTATTTCTCAAGGTGTATTTTTAATTAGTGAGATTTTACAATTTTTAATTTGTCGGTGATTTTTTAAACGTAAATGAATGTAGCGGTATTTCTTTTAAACATTCTGTGCTTTTTATTAAATATTTTTTATTATGTATTCAAGTATCGTAGGAGTTTCTTGATGATTTTAATTTTATTTTTAAATGGTTTATAACCATATATTTTCTTATTTCATATCGTAATAATTTTCGGTCCGATAATTGAATATTATCGGACCGAAATTTATTACGATATGAATATTATATGAGCCGAGATGGCCCAGTGGCTAGAACGCGTGCATCTTAACCGATGATTTCGGGTTCAAACCCAGGCAGGCACCACTGAAATTTCATGTGCTTAATTTGTGTTTATAATTCATCTCGTGCTCGGCGGTGAAGGAAAACATCGTGAGGAAACCTGCATGTGTCTAATTTCAACGAAATTCAGTCACATGTGTATTCCGCCAACCCGCATTGGAGCAGCGTGGTGGAATATGCTCCAAACCTTCTCCTCAAAGGGAGAGGAGGCCTTTATCCCAGCAGTGGGACATTTACGGGCTGCTTATGTATGTTATGTAATTGAATATTATATTTACCGGAATTTCTGAAATTACTTTTTTGCCTTTAACAGTTAATATTTGAAAGTAATCTATTATACATAATTTGGTTTCATTTGGTTTACCGAAAAAAAAATATTCATTTACTTTCAATATGTTTCCTTAATGAATCCCAATTCCGATTTAATTAAATTTCACCCCATTGATAAAATACATTCAGTTACCTTAAATACCTTAAAATTATCAAGGACATACATATATACCTGATACGCTTGTAAAACAACAATGTATTTGACATTTGTTGACTTAAAATCAAGTGACTCCGTTGCTCAGCGAAAGAGAACTAACAAAAATGTAATATATTTTAACTTTAAGTAAACATTGTAGGTTTATAAATGTATAAGAAATGTCAAACAATAATACTTTGAACCGTTTTGACATTTGTAATTCTTCAAGGATGTATTCATATCACAATTTAAGTTTTTTTAATTTATAATTTAGAATCACATTCGTTCTAGATTTAAATCAGATATGTATTTTAATGAATATATCTTAAATTTAGAGATTGTTCTAAACATTCTGTTAAAAACTTTTTTTTTTAAATATTGAACAAAAAGATCAAGGAATTATTTTGTAGTCTTAGACGAGTGTATATTATAAATAGAGAATGAACACATGGTGACTTTAAACACGTGTATAATTTTTATTTTTTAATTTTGAAGCCAATTTGAGTCTGCAACGGAAAATTCCATTTGTTTATTCAGATTACTGCTGAACTGATGGTAAATTATCCACTGACCAATGAATAAGGAAATAACTTGGATACCGCAGACGAAATTCAGAGAGAGGACGGGTCATAAATTAAATAAGGCTTTCCACACAGTTTGATTAACGCAGATTCGAAATGTATTCAATTCGCCACATACGAATTATTTTAAGCTATTAAATCATTTTAATTTTTAATAACGGCAATAGAATTGAATGATGTATAAATATTCTACTAGATTATTTTTGTTGGATTATAAAATATAATACAAAAATCCGAATACACTTTATTGGAGTTGGCTCCAAAACTTTTAAAAAGTCGATTTACTACGCTAATTTTAATGTAAAGCAACGACTGATAATGATTAGAATCTAGATTCAATTGAGGTGATCCGGCAAGAAACTCAGTTGTTACTCTTTTTTATTTATAGTAGATTTGACAATTAACATTTTTTTTTTGTGATAGTATTATATTATAGGATATGAAATGTGAAGGCAACGATCCTATACGTAAAGTTTGTAACGCAAAAAGGCTAAATATCATTTTTACACAGTGTGTGAACGGCCTAAAATAATGCGCAATTTATCTTCTTAAATCGTATATAAAGTATGTCCAATTACCGGGATAAGGACCCGGTACATGTTATGTAAGTTTTAATTTACACAATACATTACATTTAGTGTTATTTATTTATTACGCACAACGTGAAGCATCGCGGATGTGTTCACTGTAATTATTCTAATAATGGCTGTACAGAGTTATGTCATAGCATTTAATTTAAAAATATAAATTATTAATTTTAATCCTGTATATATAAGGAATGGTTAGACATTTTTAAATGACTGCCTCGTGGTGTAGTGGCTAGTTTGTAAGGTCGCAGAAGTCAAGGTCCTAGGTTCAAATTCAAGGTTGGGTTAAAAAAGGGGTTTGGTTTTTCCATCTGGAAATTCAAAGTAATTTCCTAGAGTCAGGAAGCTGGTAGTGTTTACAGTTTCGTGCCTCAGAAAGCCGTTGATCCTACACTTTAATTCTTTTCTATCGTATTGGATTCGCAGGTCCATCGGATTGAAAGTGTGACAGAGTACAGAGAATTATTATGTCTGTGTTTGCGTATATACTCGTGCACTAAAACGTGTCGTGTACTGGCCAGTCTCGCTAGAGAATGCTTCGAAAACGATCTGGTGGATATCTTTATTTACTTAGATAGTTTTTCTGTTCATTTA
Source organism: Vanessa atalanta (assembly GCF_905147765.1). Classification (NCBI taxonomy): domain Eukaryota; kingdom Metazoa; phylum Arthropoda; class Insecta; order Lepidoptera; family Nymphalidae; genus Vanessa; species Vanessa atalanta. The sequence goes on along the minus strand of NC_061894.1, from coordinate 4,125,673 downwards.
TATATATGTAATAGACGCTTTAACTTTTGAACTCTAAATATGAGTTATCCGAATGAGAAAGCAAAAATGTTGATTATAGATTTTTTTTCCAATAACGAACATTACATTAACATACATTAACAGTCTGTAAATTTCCCACTGATGGGCTAAGGCCTCCTCTCCCTTTGAGGAGAAGGTTTGGAGCATATTCCTACACTCTGCTCCAATGCGTGTTGGAGGATACACATGTGGCAGAATTTCGTTGAAATTAGACACGTGCAGGTTTCCTCACGATGTTTTCCTTCACCGCCGAGGACGAGATGAATTATAAACACAAATTAAGCACATTGAATTTCAATGTGCTTGCCTGAGCTTGAACCCGCAATTCGGTTAAGATGCACGCGTTCTAACCACTGGTCTATCTCAGCTCATACATCGTATATCAATTTTGATCAACCTACCGAAAGCTTAAGAAACGCGCATTATTTTGTGGACATATCAATAAAATGAGTGTAAATCCAGTGTCTATAAATCTTCCAAGGTGTCAAAATTGTAATTCATGGATACCAGGACAACGAGTTCAATGGACCGAGAATTGATTAATAACTAAATTATTATAAAATCAGAAAGAATTGTTTTCTTCCCAAATTAATATTCTACAATTTCGCACCAGGAAAACTTCGTCACACAAACACTTTCGTGTTAATAAATGATTTGTACGAATTCGTCTTCAAAGCGTAACGAATGTGTTGTGCATGTAAATTAATTTAAGTGACACCAAACGACGTGCTTACGGTAAAAAGTGATGAATGTCGGTCATTCAGTGGAATATCCCGTGTTAAATGTACGTTAGTTTGTCAGTACAGTTGGTACGATATATATTTTTGATATTATTGATGTATATTTTTATAATAGCCGTGTAGACTGGTAAAGGGGCCTTATGGTAAGTGGAACTACCACTGATTGATATATGCACTGTAAGTAATTATCTTATATTACTTAATACGCCAATACCCAATCTTAGCCTTTAACCTTTAATATAAATCTTGATACCAATCTTGGGAATTAAGACGTTGTCAAAATAGAACGCAACGATAGAAAGTATTGCTATTTGACGGTATACTATATGATACTTAACCATGGATATTGATAGTACCTACCAGGGTGGGGGTGAAACAGGAACTATTTGTCTCGATATTATATAACTCACTTTGTATCTCACTCGTGAGAATTTTTGATGCGTGTATCTTATATGTTATAATAAACCGAATATCGCGTACCACTGTCTGATATTTCACGATGGTGTTCTGCAGTGAGTTTTGAATATGTTTTTACAGAATAGCTCAAAAAAACAATCAAAATTAAGAATCTATTTACTGTATAGAATAGAAAAAATATATTCATATTTCGAACACTTTCAATTAAAAAAAAAATCGTCGAGAACGTCATAATTGTTCGAAATGGACGCTGGTCAGCAGGTTTGATGACCGAATGCAAAATGACCTTTGTAACCCGACTTCCGAACCTTGGAGGGTTCATTAGCTGTCGGTTCCACTTATCGTTGCAAATATATGATGATAATCATTTATATTTAAACATTTGTTCTTTGTTTTTAGTCTTCCGCGTTCGCTGAAGAGAAGAAATTATGTGAAATAAGTCAATACAATTATAAAAAAAAAAATCTTATTGTTAGAAATACTTATTTATGTAGTTACATTTCTATTATAATTATATATTTAATTAACTCATAGTTTGTTATTGTATCCGATTTCATAAAAGTGTAATCGATTTCAGAACGTCATTCGTATGGCTTTAAAAAATAATACAAGATGTTTTCCCGCGCAAAATGATTATTAAAAAATAAAAAGAGAGGACTTCAGGACTGTTATATTTATAAAATAAAACAAACAATAAATAAATATTCTATGTTGGTGTATTCATTATTATATTGTATGTATACTGTTCGCCCTTTGTAATCATGGCGTAATTTACATGTGTCGTTAGTTTTCTATGAAATAACATGTCATTGTTTCGAATAAGGACTCGATATACATAAAAATATTCGATGCAAATTGTACATGTATTGTATTATTCAGACGCCGAGGTCAATGACTTATTGTGATAAATATGTTTCATGATAAAAATCAACAGACGGCCAATGTCCAGTTTCCTGTATATGCTTTTGAGAATATGATTGCGACTTTAACCAAGGGTTTTTGTAGTAAACCTTCTTCAGATCTAATACAAAGTACCTTCAAGGATTGGTAGCTTTAACGTTAGTCAGGTTCAGTATTAAATTTTAACGTAAACATTAATTATTACATACATAACATATTCTGTAACCATTTCTGTGTGAGAAAAAAATAACAATGTTATTATTATGTTTATTTATTTCAATAGATATCCACAGATGTCATTATTGTAAATATATTAAGTAATCCACAGATAAATAAACGTCAGGATGACGTTTATAAATAAATACTATTTACACAGATAACACTAATACTCTTGTGTTGAAATAAGATATCCGCGGAGTTGTCATTATTGTTCGGCCAGTATTTCAGTCATTGTGACAAAAAAATATAAGTTTAGATGTAAAAATAAACACATTCACAAAGCGATAAATAGATTAAATATTGTTTAGATTTTGATCGACTGTAAAAAATGACAATTTAACTGACAATAGGTACCAATTATAGCTTGCACGTTTTTAATATTTAAATGTTTACAAACTGATAAAAATAAATATTAAATACACTTGCTTAACGTTGGTGTATATTCAATTCGTTGTATTATATAATTTAGGTAATATAGCATATACATAGCTCATGCAAGAACTACCCTTTTTCTTTCTTATATTTAGTTTTATAGTTACAAAAAAAAATCCCCAGTTCTTCTCAAGTCAGGGTATTTTCTTATCCGAATCGTTTATATATTAATATATTTTATGACATGGAAAGGTGGATAAGCGAATGGCCTAGCCGATGTTAAGTGGTCATTACTGTCCATAGATATTGGTATGTAAAAAAAAAATATATTCCTTACCTCGCCAGTATGCCACCAACACTGAAAAGTGAGATGTCTATTGTGCCTGTAATTACACTAGCTCAATCGCCCTTAAAACAGGAACATGACAGTACTAGGTATTGCCTCTTGGCGGTAGAATATCTGATGAGTGTTTAGCTACCCGGGTGGGCTTATTATTATTAGATTGAATACAGGATTTCGATTTTATCACAATATTAATTAACAACTAACTAAATTATTATGAATTATATACAATACATCAGTTATTATAAAAAGTATAGATTTTATTTTTGAGTTATATATATTTTGTACATATTTTTATCGCCAACTGTACGTAAACAAGTATTAACTAAAACTTTTATTAATATTTGAGCCCGACTTCTGAGAAAAGACAGTGTCCTTTTGTGCAACGTTCATCGACCTCTCGATATTTTGTTTGTTTATGATCGTATCGGGCGTTATTAATCTATGCTTTGGTTTTTTTTGCAACTTTGTTTCAGGGCTGCCATGACTAATTAGATAAATTGACATTTAATTTAATGTGTTTTAGTATGGTGTATAATTAAATTCTTTTGCTGATTTTACCTCATGTATGCTGTTTTATGATAGATTTATGTGATTTATGACATAGAAATAGTTCACTTCGTAATATTGATTAACAATTTTTTTATCCATTAAGTACATTAAGTCCAAATCGTTACATTGTTATCACACTATTTTTTACACTTACATTTATAAATTGTAAATAACCTAATATGTCTGTTCAGTAGTTTGAATTAGTGGCTAAATTATTATATTTATTTGAAAGAAAATTTAACTACTGCAATTATTTGAATCCAAAAGATTAAGGGTTTAAAATTTTTGATTGCGATTTGTGATTGTAATAAATAAAATGAACTGGCAACCCTATACTAATTCGTATTAACAAATGGGTTCAGTTAACGAATATTAAATTAATATTTCAACTTAACCACTCGCTCTGATCGCCGTTGGCGAGGATCGCGTGCTTGATTCTATCTTTACGTTTTGTTAATGCTTAATCCAATGCATTCAATACATCTTAACCAATATACTTTGATTATGGGTATGGTGACCATTACTTTATTGATTCTAAATGGAAAATGACCTGTTCATTATAAAAACCCAATATTTTATGTTTTATGATTTACAATATTAGTGCCTATTTTTTTTTAAAATAAGTAAGAATTTATAGACATTTATACAATTTGTCAGACTTTTCTCGAAGACAAAGGGACATATTGCAGAAAATCGGGACGGTTCTACTTATGTCGGGATGTATGGTCACCTTAAGTTATGGTTTATTTATAGTAATAAAATAAGATTTGTTTGCAAAGAGTACATTTGAGTATATAATTGAGAGAACGTGTATTAAAATTATAAAACCAATTATTTACTGGCAGGAACATAAATATTAAACTTTGCATAAAGGTTGTAAAAAAATTACAGAATCCGTTATCTGATGACAGAAAATGACTTAACTTCGTGGCGGGCTTTTTGCTTTTGATCGCAGATATTCTACTGTCAAATAGCATAACATGTATTGGTCTTACACCGCCAATGCACCAACCTTGGTGACTAAGATGTTATGGTCCTTATGCCAATGATTAAACTGACTAACTCAAATCGGAACACAATACATTATGATATATAATTTTATTTAATGTTTGTTGTTATTAAACGTGTATTTTGCCTTCATTATTATTTTATTAATGTTTATGACGGAGTGGCTTGTCTCAGCTTGTTTTTAAAAACATGACGTCAGCATTGCTGATGTCACCAATGTCAGGATTTGGATTTCTATCGATCATCAAAGGTATGAAATTAAAGGCAGGAAATATTCTTCTTTGATTTATTCCAAGCTTAGGAGGTCCGATCGCTTCGACGGCTCGAACAAGCCTTCCCATACTGTTTTTGTTTGTATCATGGATTAGTATTGCTGTTGGCCCTACTGGCCTTTACAGCGTCACCGAACGTTGCGGCGAGTGTTAAGACTCTGCCTTAGAGTGAACCCTTTTGGGCTCGAGAGTGGCGTTTGTCCTGAGGGTGTCACCTATGAGATCGCACCTCGGCTCAGAACGTAGTCGGTGGGGGCACAGTGTATAGTCACTCAATATAACACCTATTTATGGACGGTAAAATATTTCAAACTAATTTAACATCTCAAAATTCACTAATAATTATTAATTTAATAATCAAAAAGTTTTCGATTATTAAAAATAATTAAAACAATAATTTCAGGGCACGTGTTTTTCTTAAATACGTGATTTTCCGCCGACGTATACGTCGTTCATCTGTTGCGAATTGTTAATTTACTACTTTTTTTAATGACACATCTTGTGTTTCTATGAATTCTTTTCTTGTGGAAATTTTATAGGTCTGTGTTCTAACTTTATATTCTCATTCAACTTGTTTGTTATATTATTTGTACAAATATGTTTTATCATGTATTGTTTGTTTCTCTACTAAAAATTAAAAAAAAATTAAAGGGCTTGAACAAAGTCCTACTATCGAGTATTTTTTTTATAACTTTTATATATAACTATTTGTGCCCCGCGACTTTGATCTCGTTTTATGGCTCGGTCGTCAGGTGTTCGAAATGAAAAAGCCGATGTCCTTTATAGAGAGTTCAAGCTTCCTTCATACCAAATTTCATCAAATTCAGTTCAGTTGTGTAAGATCAATTGACAGACAGAGTTAATTTCGCATTTATAATATTAATATAGATTTTTTTTAAGAATAGTTGCAATGGTTCAATCTTTATTTAAGGCTCTTTTAAGTTTATCACTGTTGTGTTAGGAGTGGGGACGATAATAGCCCAAGGTGTCAAGATCGATTCTGCGACTTTTTACATCGCACGTAAACCATTGACTTTTCAAATTATAATTATTTTTTATGTTATGTGTTTATTACAGAGAAAAGATAAACAAACAGTCAAGATTAAAATTTCGCTCAAGTCACATTGATAATCTCAAATAGTATATTAAAATAGTCGTTATTTTAAAAGAAATCAGGCCATTACTAAATTTAGACAATGTTTAAAGATAAGAAATTATTCTTTTTTTTATCTAATTTGTTTGGAGTCGGCGCGTTAATTTTTCTGGTTGATTACACCAAAAATTACCTTAGTTACTCTCACAGCACATAGCAGTTGTGATGGGCTGAATCTATTATATTATGTCAGAATTACAACATTCCAAATATTACCGTAGTACCGTACTCATAACTTTTTTTTTTCTTTCAGTTTCACTATGGAGGCGACACGGCAAGTGTCGGCCCACTGGCTGTCCGCAATAGTTCTTATGTGTTCATTCTTCTCAACTCATTCGCTCAATACTAAGGTAAGTTAAATAATATTGAATTTATATTATGGAACTATTTTAATCTTACAACGATACTTATATATTTTTTTATTTAAAACAAAATATATTTTATAAATTTCAAATACAAAAAGGGACTAAAAATGTAATTATTCTTTTACATAATTTTTTCTAGGTTTTTTTTTTTTATTATCTAATTAAAATATATATCGCAATCCATAGAGATTTTTTTTTTACTTAATAGTAGAATAGAAAGTGTTACATGACAATTGCATTCTTGTCGACATTAAACAGTGTCCAATCACTATTATTGAGATGACTTGTTTGTTTTAAGCGCGAACATTTTGACAGCTGTCAAAATCGAATATTTATAAACACGTCGTCTTGATTAAAACAGTAATAAATTATAATTATATCACGTTTATTATTAATGTTATAATCTATTTTTACTTAATGTTAACATATCTTTCCGAGATATAATAATGAGATATGTAAATTGAGCTTCAAAGTCAGTTTGATGATCTATCAATGATGAGATTGTAAAGGTGTTAGACCATCACAGCCAAGTGAAGCGAAGCGACTAACGAGGAACTATAAAGCTGCAGTCATACCTTTGCGAAAGATCGAAAATATGTCGTATCATCGCTATTCAAAATAATTATAATGAACTAGGCTGTAATGTGTATGATCTTATAAAGTCAGATCATAGATAATACTATTATTACTCTTTTCTTAAAGTTAATACAGCGTATGCTTGGGTATTTCAATGTGAACTGCTTCATGTTCTATTGTCTTGCAAATTGTGAATTAACACCAAAATATATGATACGAAGCGCTTGGTCGCGTGCATCAATTAAATTTTCATTATTTTATAGTTAAATTTGTATGTAGTTATGTTCATTAATAAATGTATATTAACGCTAATATTTATAAAGAACTGTTTCTATTTTTTTTTAAGTATGTATATTTTATACTTTATAACTCTATGCCGCAATAATAAAAAAATTTATTTAAAATCCCTTTCGGTTAATCAATCTATAAATTTAGCAATCCTTTCTACTTTAGTTCAAATAAAACGAAAAATATATACGAAAAATTAAACTTTAATAAGTACTCTTTTTAAATATGTTTTAATAAAAATTATAACTGATGCGGTATCAATGATTAAATTCGGAGCAAGTAAAGACCACCTGGTATCCACCACGCCCAATTTCATAATGAACCGGTCGAGTCCAACGGTTTGGGAGTAATTTTGTAACATATTATGACGTCATAACCTGTCTTCGTTCGATCGGCAGGTCACAAAACAAAACCACCGAAATTTATGTAAAAGAGGGCCGAAGAAATTAATACAACCTTTAAATTTTATATTTTTTTGTGTAGCAACAAAACGTTCTATTTGAGTTTCGATATAATCTGTTATGAAATACAGATAATAAATAATTGGTCACAGTGTGTAACTTATCTAATGACAGATAATGTTAGGAAAGTATGGGTTCATTAACATCAAAAATCAAGGTCTATTATTTATTAAAATATTGAGTTTATTATGTCATATTTTTTACTAAATTTTGCTAAAATTTTGGACACGTCCTCGAACTTTCTATCTATACCTAATGCTACTGATATGCTATTAGGTAGGGTAGTTCTGAATGAAGTAATTTTGTATCTGTTAATCTTTTTTTAAATTAAACCAAATACAAGTATGTTTTGTGAATGATAAATATAAATGTACTTGAAAAATTATATAAAATAAGTAAGAATCTGTTGCTGGGCTAAGGCAGAAACCCCTTTCGAGTCGAAGTTTTGGGTATTATTCCACCACGCTGTTCCGTTTACGTATTATTAGATACAAATGTGGCAGTTTTGTCGTGATGTTTTATTCCGTCTGATACGAGTGGAGATACAAATTAAGGACAGAAAAAATTAGTTGTTTCGTGTGGTTTTACCAAAGAGCCATCTCGGCTATGATATGAGTATTACTCATACTAATAGTCTATATGCTAAAATAAGTTTTAATAATTATCTCAAACACATTTAATTAGAGTTATAAATCAAAATGATTTGCGTGCACTTAGGCCGATTTTCTTACATAGACAAAGGCAATTTTCTTCCAAAAATGCGGACTTAATTCGTTTACTATTAGTATATATTAGTGTGTTACTTCGAATTTCATCACTTATATTTGGTATAGGTTATGTGTAAAGTGTTTCTCATTATGGAAATCACATGAAATTGTCTAGTGGAAATTAGTTACGTGAGCTCATAGCCTATGGCGGTGATTTGTACAGCCTGCACATATTACTGGCGGGAAAGACGTTAAGTATTGATTAAATTTGGATAGTTGCGTCATAATTCTAAATTTAAAATATAATACATGCAGTATTTACTCCAAAGGGTAGGTCGTCGTAAAAGCCAGTAAAAAGGGATTTATGAAAAGTAGTTTGATGTTCTAGGAAGAATATGCTGGACTATGTGAAAGCTTTATGTGTGTGTCAGTCAAAACGTAACGTGTCAACGTATTTGTAATGTTTTGTCTTATAGGAATAAAATTGTTTATAAATAAGATTTGAAATGTTTGTATCAGACGTACATATAGACCTTAACTAAATGCAAATAAAAATTAAAAATACTTATTGTACAATTGTGGCAAGAATTTTATCATCATTTCCCCGCTGAACAGTAATTCCGATCCTCTGTGCAAAAAATGAATCAGGCTAGGTGTTACACTCTTAAGGTTTTTACAATTACTCCAAGGTCCACGTATTTGAACTGTGAATAATAATAAAGTTAGAATAATTCCAAGTTTCAAAACTTTAATTTATAGATACATAAACATATCACAGAAAATAAGGGTGGTGTCGCTCAAAACGAGACGCAGACGTACGTGTCGAAGGATATTAGAGTAACATTATTCTGGTGTTTCTTAAATAGATTTCTGTCTTCCTGTAAAAAAATATATTTCAAAACGACTGGAAGTAGGTTAAAGGTTAGTTAGAGAGGAGTCTGCATAACATCTATACTACATATAATTTTAGAGTTATCAGACCAATAAACATATTTATAATAATATGGGCTACAAGACGTGTTTAAATCGTTTGAATTGTTAAATAAACAATTTGGTTACATAATCTTTTGTATCGAGGTCGGCTAGGATTCACTCGATTTTATGTCATTAGCTTCTAATTTCAATGCGAGTTACACCATGCTATGTTACAACGTATTTGACATACTTGGGTGGCCAACGTTTGTTAACTTAGCCTTATTCATCTCCAACTATCGACGGTACCAGTCGTGTAGTGATTTAGTAGGTAGGTAGGAAGTATAGCTTACTTATAAGCGAACTAGAGTCAGTCAGTTTCATATAAAAAAATATACCATATACCATTATTTATAAGTAGGTATCCATAGACTGGCAAAGCTGAGAACGTTTCGAAAAGTTAAGTACACGCATACTAGTAAAGTAGTGTGACGTTTAGTGAGTGTCAAACGTACCTTTCATACACACAAAGACAATAAAGATGGCTCGTTTTTTTTAAAATTATTTTGTAGTTCGACACTCCAGCTAGATATATAAATAGTTTAAGTTATTGTATTTTACTGTTAACCATTTTTTGTTTGGAAATTTGTTGTGACTACACTCTCGAACTACATTCTCGCCGGTCTAATCGACACTGGGACAGTCATTAAGTCCCAATTTAATCCTTATATAATCTTATCCTATTGCTCATCAACTTTTACTCATGACACTATCATTAATTTACTTTAAAAAGACGTAAATAACTCTTTCAAAGTTTTCAACCACGTTATTTATGAGTTAATGTAAAAGATATACATATGTATACGATGTGAATAACAAACGAAACTTAAATATGTTACTCGTGAAATAGTTCGATAACCCTTAGTCCACAGATTAATAAATGTAAAAGATTTTTTACTTTTTAAATAATGTAATAGGTTTTTCCTTTTATTATTCGAAATTTGAATGTTTTCTTATTGAAGAAATATGGGGATGTCATTAAAAAGATTGTTTTTAATTACATATATCTACATGAAAAAAAAACAAATATTACTAAAGGTTAAATACCTTTAGTAATAATTCAGTACGGCCAGCGTAAATGGCTACTGCCGGCTTTTGATTTATTTTTAGGACAAGGAAAAAGGTTTTTTTCTTTGATAGTTTCGTTGCTTTTGTTTGTTTTTATTTTTAATTGCAAGTTCTTTCTGACATTTATATATTTGTTTTCTTTTGAAATTTTCTAAAATTAGTATTTAGCAGTATTATAAATAAAAACTGATATTTATGCAAAAGCTTAAATTAAAAATACTAGGAAATTTACTAAAATCATTTACTTTACTTCATTTTTAATAGAAACAAATAATATACCTTATTTTTCATACAGTCTGTAACTATTACTAGGCAGAAGTAATATTATCTTTGCCTCAATACTCTATGGTAATCAAACCTATTGTCCGTTGTCTATTGTTACGCAACAGAATGCCAATCAACAACACAGTTACGTGCGAATAATTTATTTTCCTCGAAAGTACATTTGGTTGAGTTTAAAGTTCGTGTATTCTTGACGTGTTAACGGTAAAAGGTGAACCACAATATGACAATACATTATTTTCTTAAATGAAATCTAATTACAATCTGTTGTGGTTAAAAACTGAAATTCGCCTATTTTTTTAACAGATAATCTATCAGTATTTTGTTCATAAATGGCACATATGCAAACCTGTCTAAATCCGTGATTCAAGGGGTGTGATTTTGATGATATGGTCAAGTCTTGAATCATAGATGAGGCGCCACAGGTCTTTTAAAAATATTTTTTGGGGGAGGGAAGATAGCCAGACTTATACTTATAATTTTATGACAAAATTGTATTCATAGTTCATGATTATTTTTATTTTCTTTTGATTTGGTAACTCACATCTAGAAAAATGCAGCATCACAAAATGTAGTCGTACATTGCTGTAGAACTCGCTAGAAAAGACATAATAAAGACTAAATAATATATCATTGAATATTTAATTTAAATTTCGAAGCGATTCTCTTTTGAAATAATAATCATTACATAAATCTTAGTTTAAAACAAAGTAGCTTACCACTGTCTGTCCCTATATATGCTTTAATCATTTAAATTACACAATGGATTTTGATGCGGTTTTTTTTAATAGATAGATTGATTCAAGAGTTAGGTATATATGTATAAAACATGCACAATATAGCAGAGAAACATGTCGTAAATAAACAATTTTTTTTTTCGCTTACATTGCAAATGCTGGCTGAATCCTACGAGATATATGAAAATAATATACTACAGTATTGTATACCTTATTAGGGTCTTCAAGAAAGTCCGTGATGGTATATGCCTATCTCTTAGGGTTAACCCACAATAACCATTTTTATCCTTTACTTTTTACGAGAAATAATGGCTTATTTTCGAAGCGATTTTAATCAATACAGCATTAATCCTTAACCAATTAAGTACCTTAAATACATTGTGAATTTAATATAGATCCATATGGCCCTTTACAGCATGCAATTTAAAGGAATATTTTCGAAGATATTACAGATTTAAAAGGCAGGGACATAGCTGTTTGTATTGTCTAACGACTGAAAAACTGTGAACGTTGACATTATGTAGTATATTTAGTTGCAGCATTGCACCCGTGCGAAGCCGTGGTCGCAAGTACCATATTATCTGAATAAAACAACGATCAAGTACTTCTCAAATAAAATGATAATGCTAAATTAATGAAATAAAATAAATATAAAGAATGAATCACCATGACATTTTCTAGGATGTTTTGACATTTAAACATACGTTATTTAATGTAATCTATGTTAGTTCTTTTTTTTTATTTATGTGGTCTATTCCATTTTAGGTTATATGTGACTTCAATAAAAAATGAAGTTTATCTTTTATAACTTCTTTGGATTTTATTTTTTTACATTATATTCCAATATTATACTAAAGAGGAAAAAGTAACTACATTCTAATATGACACCTAGCGAGACAGTTTATTCTGCATCAATTCGCTTACGAATGCCGTACCCCCGTACCCCCCTTCAGACGGGTTGGTACAAAGCCCTTCTACCAATAATATTGTATTGCTTGAGATGTATATGTGCCCAGACAGAAAGATCGACGATGTAAATATCAATTAAAGGTTTCGAAAAATATTTTATACACATGTATTGGTTCAATAAATTTTTAGTGTTAATTGCGAAAATATGCATTGAAAGTAGGTAGTTAAGCTTTACGTATTTTTATTCTATACGGTTATTAAATTTTGCACCATAAATATGTAGAAATCAAATATAGAAAATATAAAAATTGTCTTTGTATGTAACTTTCTAAATTGTCAATCCATTGAAATGACGTATTTGTATGTACATTCGTTATACGTTGTGTTTATATAAGTATGATGATAAATAAATAAACAATACTATATAAATTTTATTAACACGTTGCACGTTGAAATGGTTGCAATTTTCCCGCTTTTCTGGGTGAAATGAAGCAGCACTCTTGCCTCAGTCAGTGGAAGAAATAAGCTGAGATAAAATAATATTGATCTTTTATTTATTTTTTATTGTATAAATACTTCATAGCTCTAGTACCAGCAAATGTCACAAATATATTCGTAAAAGAAACAAATACTCGCGGTGTCATTTCTAAATATTCTATGTTCTGTGTAATATTTTTAGTCAGTGTATTGACCGTGTCTTTCTTGTACCGCTATTCGATTTTAGTATTATTAATCACCGTAGACATATTATTGTGATAGATCATTATCGTTATTCATTGATGAGTGTAATATTAATTATTTAAACATCTTTTAATTAAAGTAATATATTTAAAGTCAAATATGCTTCTAATTTTAAATTATTGCTGGTTGCGGTTTCTCTAATGTTTGATTAATATTCTTAACGTTACCTGATCCAAAATAAGAGGAGATAACATTTTTTTTTAATTAATAAGCGATAATATATATTAATGTTTTAAAAAGTTATATGTTATGTATTTTTTAGCATAAGGATGTTTCTTACAATAAATTTTTAAGAACATACTTAATTAAAAAATAAACGAATCTTTTCACGATATACAAGGTAATATCAATAGGGCTTTATATGAAATTAATTATATAAAAAGAGTTGTAGTAATTATATAAAAGATTTGGAGCTTTTATCCTTCTACATGATTTCTTATTTTTTTTTTTTTCAAAACATAGCGTTATTTCGAATAATTGCTTACGTAAATGTAAATAAACATATTAATTAGTATTGATTTAAATATCTTAATTACATTTAAAAACAGAAATCTTGTAACTGTTAAGTATATGTCACCGTTAAAAATGGTAGAATTTTTTATATATTTTTAGTCACTTTCTTATTTAATTTTTAAGACTAATGATACAATTCTGGCAACATTGTTTCATTTAAAAGTGGCAAGCTAAATATATAATGTAATTGACTTTTAAAGATTAGATCTATCAATCACTTTTGTTATCTTAATAGGTTTATTTTTATTTTTAATTTATTTAATGTACGCCTCTAAATCTTTAATGATTCATAAGTTGCATTATAAGCGGTAGGATTTGATTTTACTGTACGTATTTACGTCACCGTAACGTACGACGTTTAGTCATATTGCTAATGGAACTCCATTAGAGAAAAGATAGAAACTTTTTTGAATTATCCTTTATCGTAACATAATAAAAAAAAACTAGAAATAATTCAATTTAAAAAATGTTGTAAATATGATTTTTTGTTTACGACTAAATGTGTTTAAATTAAGAATCATTTACGAAATATAATCTATCTATGCTTTTTACTCTTAATATAATATATTATTTCCTACTCACACAGATACTCTTGAGACTACGACTACTACGAAAACGATTTTTGGAGTAACAAAAACATGACATGAGTTATTTCGAAATTCATGGAGGAGTTTTCATGATAGACTAACTTTTTTTATTATATATGTAAACGGACATTATTATTATAAACGGACATTATTATTTATATATGTAATTAATATTATATATGTAAACGGACGAGCTAATGGACTACATAGAAAGTTGTCACCAGCCATAGAAATTGGTGCTATAAAAATATTAACAATTCCTTACACCGCCAATGCGCCACCTTGCGAACTTAGACGTTATGTCGCTTGTGCTTGTAGTTACGACGAGATTTTTCATATGCGTCAATGTTCTTGGCGCATGTTCCATAATTAAAACCCGTGATATCATTTTTTGTCACTTCCTTGCTAATTTTAATTTTATATATGTAATTAATATTATATATGTAAACGGACGAGCTAATGGACTACATAGAAAGTTGTCACCAGCCATAGAAATTGGTGCTATAAAAATATTAACAATTCCTTACACCGCCAATGCGCCACCTTGCGAACTTAGACGTTATGTCGCTTGTGCTTGTAGTTACGTTCGCTCACTACTGCTGTTTGGCGGTAGACTAAAATATAACTGTTGATGAAATAGTAGTGTACTACAAAATAAATTATTTAACTTATTAGTCTGAACTTTGCAAAGACGTAATTTATTATAAAAGGTAAAATAAACAAAACTACATCACTGTAATCATTTTGAAGGAATCCAATTTTAAATCAATTCTCCGAACTTTGAAGCCAAACAAACGTTGACAATGGCGAATTAATCCCATATTATATCGCAATAAAACACGCGTAGGCACGCGAGAGAGAATCATACAATGGTTGTACGATAATCGATACTAATATATATATACTAATATTCTTAATACGCAAGTACTCTTTGTCTGTCTGTTACTCGTTTACAACTAAATGACTGAATCGATTTTGATAAAATTAGGTATCAAGCAACTCACTCCAAGAAAGGAGATATTAAGCTTATTATAATGGGAACAAATATTATAAATTTTTATTAAATATTAAGAAACTGAAACTGACTATTTTAGTTTTTTTTTTAAGTTTAATTTGTAGAATGAACGAATGGTTCGGATCCACAAAACCGTACGAATAGGACGGAAGATAAACATAGTTATCGTTTATGGCTGTATTATAAAGAAGCGAACGAGTATTATTCAGACAATATTAAATATGTTTAAAGTTAACAGCCTGTTAATTTCCCACTCGTGAGCTAAGGACTTCTCTTATTTTAAGGGAAGGTTTGAAGCCAATTACACCACGAATTAATAAATGATGGACGAAACAAAAAAGGAAATCCAAAATGGCACCAATGCTGTATTTTTACTCTCTGTGGTAAAAGAAACATATATTTAAAGAAAAGCCTTCATATTAATAAGATTTTTCATATGCGTCAATGTTCTTGGCGCATGTTCCATAATTAAAACCCGTGATATCATTTTTTGTCACTTCCTTGCTAATTTCTGAGAATTGGGTCGAAGTTGCTCAATATAATATTACGTTTCACTAGCTGTTTCATGGGATTTCCCATTGCCAACATCTTAGGAAGTATCCGATTTTTGTCAAATGTTACGAGCTTTTGGGTAAACTGATGATGATATGTCATTTTATTATAGCCATGAGTGATAACGAAGAATAAATGACTTCTACTTTTCTACACATCCCATACAAACCTTCATGCTTAATTTTCTAACCTTTATACTGGCATTTTCGACGCGATGCAACTGATTTGATTTACGAGTATAAACATACATACGTCAGTTATGATTTTTTTTATTTCTATTATGACAGGAATAATGGAATGACTTTCTCCAATTTTAAAATCAAGAACAAACAGTAGTCGGCAATAGTTGATCCGTTACATCTAGATCAAATTTATGGAGCTATTGTATTTCAAAACCAATAGTTATCTTAAATTAACTCGATTTCATCGGTCGAGACCTACTTAAGATATTTGTAACACAATATTCATTATCAAAGATCAATTACGCAATGAGCTACTTTTGAATATTTTCATATGTGTTTCACAGATTAAATCTTTTAATTTTGATCCTTTAGAGATAAATATAGCTTTCAAATTTAATTTATTTATGTTAAAGAACAAGCGTTTGTAACCCAGTAACACAGATTCGTGGCTTTTTCGTGGGACATTTGATTTTTACAAAAGACCTTAGTTTACGCTCGTAAGTCTTTCGATGACCGAAGGACGAATGGAGAATGAATGATGAAGGAATGGTTTCTGTTTTATCTGATATACTAAAAACAAAGTATTATTTATGGGATAATGTTGTTGATTTTATTGTATACCAAAATTATCATAAGAAAATACATATTGTATAACCTACGCCGGTTCTTCTCGGGTATGAGTGTTCCATCCGAATCAATAACCAAGTGTAACAATTCTATATTGAATGAATGACCGAAAATTCATTCGGCGCATGCAGATTTCATTGCCATTTTAATTAGGTATTTTAGATATTAAACAAGTTAAAAATTTAGCACATTCTACCGCCTTACAAAAACAATTAATGTTTTGTTTCGCTTTTATATTAATAAATGTTTGAAGGTTAAATGAGTGTATAGGCCTACTGCAGGTATTTATACCTTGGAAAAAGCTTTTGTGGCCCATTGGTGGCGTAAGAGATATTTAATAGTTTACGGGCGATGGTGACCACTTACCATCTAGTGCCTATTGACGCTTACAAATATAGAAGAAAATCAGAACCTAATTTATTAAACGGTACTACTACTATGAAATTTATTTATTAAAAAATGTTTAAAGTTTTTTTTTACCGACTGCTGAACCCTGACCCAAAGTCTACTTGTATCTCCGTTTCGCTTCAGCGCGCGCCCTTGCCGCGAGGTCGGCTTTAAGATTATGACAGATTTTGCGGTAACTTTTTCTTTTACTTAATTTAATATTAAGCCACTTTGAATGCGGTGAATGTAATGGTTCCGTAGACAAACGAATTCGTGTTTGTCGTCCAGTGTTGTGGGAGTTATATTTAAACGATTAGAGCAGTATTTCTCAGTCTGTGCTTCGCAAAAGCGTTCGACATTTTGACTGTTCCGTAGGAAATGAGTACTCAATAAATAAAATATTTATTATAATTGTTTTTATTTTATAAACGATTCCTATTTCTGCATTTGACTTGAGTTGAAGCAATCCCAATTGTCCTTCTTTGGTCAATTTTTGGTCACGTGACCATAACAAAGTCGTTTAGATTTATGTTTGACATTCTCTACAGACGAATCCATTCTATTAATTATTTGGTGTTATTTTGTGTTATGTTTATTAGGTAGTGGTAGGTATATATTTATGTTTAGTCAAAATTCCCTGGTTGGATGGCCTGAGCGGGTAAAAAAAAACATTGAGATAATCTTAAGTTGCAGCCGGGATACTAGAAATGGATAGTGCACGTCTTTGGCAATGTACTTGTGCCTCAGAAAGCATGCCAAGGATAAACGGTATCCTGATACAGAACTCTTCCCGGTCTTGTCGAACTTCCCTTCGGATTACGAGAGTGAAAAAATATAGTGTACTCGTGTGAACTCACGCTCATATTTGTACACCGTAATATGTGCTACGGAGCAGAAGATATCATCATCATTAACATGGCTAGCTCAGGCTTATCAAATGAAATTGATTAACGTGAATCAAACGTAATTTGACAAGCTCCAGATGCACGCAAGTGACAGACTATTTCCTCTTGCCTGTTGATTTGGTAATCTTTGATATTTCAAGCCCAAATGTCGTAAATAATAATCGCTTTGTTAGATACGCCACAGAGCTTGTGAAAAACATTGTGATTGTGCTTTCATTACGATAGCTATTGTATTTTATAGGATAATTTGATCTATATTGAGTGAATAGTTTATTTAATCAATATACTATATTACTATAAAGAAATGACTTTCGGTATTTAAGCGTGTGTGTTGATGGATGTGCGTGTGGAGAGTTAATATGCAGGATGTATAAATGTCATTGTAGAATAAAAAATATAATTTAATTGGTATAGCGACTGAATTACTAACCGGTCCTTTTAAGTAGAATCTACATTTCGAAGAGGGGACTTTCCGTTTAGGTATATCTCAAAAGCGTTAATGGATTTGATTGACTGTGTTAAAATCCATCTTCTACTATAAAATATTAATTAATTTAAAACAAAGAATATCTCTTAAATAAACGTAAAAATATTTTTGTCTCACACGTGATATTGGCGAAATAATCTTTGCCCTCTTGGCACAAATAAAAGCCAAAATTAAAAAAAAAATTGTCAATATGACAGGTGACGTTGTGCATCGATTATTATTTAATATTTCTATGACGTCATGTGGTCTTGACACTCGAATCTTATTTAGTATATATAAATGTAAAACACACGCGGAAATAAACCAACAATAACATACCACATACCTTTATAAATTTCAGCGTTGAACCGAAATACGTCTAATATTTAATACAGATAAGATATTAAACACGAATTGCAATATGGAAACTTAATTATAATAATAACCTCGTTGAAACGCAATTTATATTTATATAATGTACTAGTTTATACATAACACATTGTATAATTAGTTTATATTTAATTAAATAATATACAATTAAATATTTGTGTTAATTGCATTTGTTGTACCGTGAGAGCACAGATTATTTCGTCAATGTCATTTAAAATGCAAAAAAATAGATTAAAAATAAAAAAATAAAATTTTGTTTTTTTTTAATATTTGGTATTTAACAAAGCTTTCAGTTTTAGATTTCAGTTAATTTATCTTAAACTGTACTTACCTATTGATATATTTTAAAAACAAATATTTGTCATTGTTTTAATTTATTTTTTTTACAGGCAATCTGTGGCCTTTACATATTTGTGGTTATAATATAATCGGAATATACTAACTATTTATATTATAACAATTTAATTATGTTATCGTAACATTTTAGTATAAGTGTTTTTTTTTTTTAATATCTAATAGCTGTTTCTATCTGTTTCTGTTTAGTTGACGTATCATACAGTATAACTTTTTTGTGGCTTTTACAGTATAACTTTAAAAATTATTATCAGTTAAAATATTATTGATATATTAAAAAAGTCGCTAAGAAATAGATTTATTTTATGAAAAAAAGTACATATATGTAAATATATGTATTCATATTATAGGTCAGTTTAAAGTTTTTCTATAACACGAGTTACTCTTAAATTTCAAGTAGATGAAATTGGCTGTTGATATTTGTATGAAAACAAAATGTTATGTGCAATAAATGTACTCGTATTTTATGTAAGAGTTTACTGAAGTATCCGCTTGTGTTATAAATAATATTTTATAAATATAACTTCACGGGTTATATAAAAGTGGTACGTTTTTTTTTAAGATTATGGAAATCAAAAAATACCGTTCATAAAAACAATCTCAATCATGATAGCGGTAAAATTGTATCTTATTCGTTATGATATAAAGCTGTTTTTTCAATGTACTTATGTAGTACCTATAACATTTAGTTTCGCTGCGTTGAATGTAAGTTTGTTGGTTCACAATTACGTATGTATACTATGAATTGGAGCGTAAATTATTTCTTAAGGTTTGTGACTGACGAATTATAGAATTATTTCTATGTTATGTGAAACTATGTTTATATTTTCTGCTTTACCCGATGATATCCGATTGGAAACATTATTCAGGATCATACTGAATTTTCTTAAGTATTAGAGGTTTTGGTGATCAGCAATTCTTTAATTAAAGTAGACGGATGGGCCAATGGGCCACATGATGTTAAGTGTTTCACCACCGCACTGTAAGAAATATCAACCAACCCTTAGCCAATGCGCTACCAATCTTGGGAACTATCATGTTATGTTCCTCGTATCTGTAGTTACACTGGCTCACTCAACCTTCAAACCGGAACACAAAAATATTGTTAGCCTGTCCGCCTACCTATATCATAAATAGTTAAACAATACATATATAACCTATTCCAATCGAAATAGCATTAAGAAAACCTTAGATTTACGTTTATCATGCGATTTGCTAACTCGGCTATATTGTACACTGCTAAAAGTTTATAAATAATAAATATTTATTTATAATACATTATTACACTTACTACTTAAATCCTTAAGTTTCGTCGACGTCCAAAGCGCCATTTTTTCACAAATCCATGGATTAATCAAGCTCTCGACCAATGATATCGCGTCAATTTGCTGTCAAATGTTATTTATTTGGTTTTTCTTCTCTTACGGTTGGAATAGTGCGTGCCAACTGTCGTAGTGTCAAATAATTTCAATTTCGAATAGATATGACTACGTCCATTTTTAGCTATATATAAAATATGTTGTATGTACATATAGCTATAGGCTATTTTATATTCATAGCATACCAAGTAACAAAAAGACAAATTCCAACTATAGCGACCATTAAAGTAATTACTCAAATGCTATTTCGTGTAATCGAAACCTTCGAATTTGATCTTGGACTGGATTAGAAACATTGATTCAGCGATTTATTCCAATCGCATTGCTCTGGGGTCACTTATTGCATTACAATAGGGGCGATAATTACATGGCATGTGTTGTTTTGAATGAGTGTCGCTTTAATTGGCTTAACACGAGCTGCGAGAATTTTTAGCCGCTTTGAACAAAGGCGTTTTATGGAGCATTTGTATCGAGTGTGTAATGAAGTATGTTTATTGCTTTTAAAGGTTTAACTTATACTAATCAATTGCGGTTACTAATTTTATCATATAGTTGATTTCAAATGAATACAGGGCTTGTAATTCTTCAAGCTGTTGCGATCTTATTAATAATAATAATCAAATTTAATTTTTATGGAACGACAATAATTTGTACGTCTCTAATCAAGACGTGTGATTCTCGTTGATAACTACATCTTTGATATATATTTATTACGTTATTATAGGATATCCTTATTTATATTTTTTAGTAAACATTATTTATTATTGCCACATAAATGCCAACCAAGAGAGCGAAGTTGTTTCCTGACCTTGTTACTACACTGGCTCACTCATGTAAATGCGCTTCGATGTAAAAATATTTATTATAAATGAGTTGTCGCCCGCGGTTTCGTTTGCGTTTTAGAGGTTTGGTATGATAAAGTAGCATATATCCTTCCTTGGAGTTCAAGCTTCTTTCATACCAAAGAAAGATTATCATTACATTTGCGTCGTAATTAATATCTTAGAACTTCTTAAATTGGCATTGTACTTACATCTTAAGGGTGAGGCAGTATTTTTTTTTAAATCTATATTCTTTCTTTTTTTTTTAATTTTTTTTTTATTACTTATGTATATAGAAAACTTTTGATCTTGCAGTGGACAAATAAATTATAAGTCTCGTGTTGGTTATTATAATTTTATACAAACATGTCTAATAAGTAACATCCTGTATGCAAAAGAAAGCTGTAAGTTAGGTTCAACAGGACGCTTTGAGCTTGAAGATGGTTCTTGAGAGAAAATCAACAATTAACATTAGTGCGACGTTCTTCCTTTGCATTTGTCGGTCTCTGTGAAAATATACATTCGAATTTAATTATTTGTGTATCCGTTCTGTTTTAAGTGTATTATTGTAATCTGTTCGTTATATAAAAAAATATAAAATATTATTTGTTAAGCAGTATTATGTAATGCTGATTCGACTATTGTCTTGCTTTCAATGTTGCCATACTTCTAAACAATGATTTTTTTTTTTTTGTAAAACTCAATAATAATAATAGATGATATTAAAATATTAACAGCTTGGCTATCGAGAAGTAAATAAAATGATATTTTTTTAATATTTTTATAACTCCTTAGTTATCTCTTTTGTTTCCGAGTTTTAAGTCCTTCTTTCCATAGAAATCTAATTGTTATATTTTGTTATCCTTGAAACAATAATTTTAATTACAACATTATGTAATATTTTTTTATCACTATATATAATATAACAATTTTTTCTTTTTAAATTGTACTTTATTTCTTTTAAAATGTAAATCTATAAATAGGTTTATAAGCTTTGTTCAAGGTATATATAAGAAAAATAAAACTTAAGTAAATCAATGACCATTATAACTAGACCTCAGCCGTATCTTAACAAGAGAAAAACAATATTGAGTAAGTAAGATCAAAGTCCCTCGGCGAGTTCTTTTAAGCTGGTCGTCGATCAATATGACAGATCCATTCAAATGTCCATGGAAAATAACGAAAGGCCGATGACCTTTAACTTTTTTTTTATTTGTGTATAAGCGGTACGATATTTTCGCAAGCAAGTGTAAATTTGTGGTTAGTAAATAAAAACTCAAATATTCTACATAAACTGACAGGTATGATACATATGACGGCGAGGTTTGGCACGAGTGATATCTGTCATAAGTCATACGTCATGTTTCCTTTTCTGCCATAGAACCATAATTCCATTAGGAAAAAACACGATAGCTTCTAAGGACAAAAACCCTAATGGAATAATGGAATTGAATTAGTAATTTTTAATATGGAAAAATGTGTGGGTTTTAATTTTTTTTAATTTAATTTTGTATGCTAAATCGGCTACTTAATGGAAAGTATTAATTCAAAGGTTCTTTGTGCCTGTAACATTATCTGAATTAATATTATGTGAATATTAAAATATTATATATGTGGATATATTTATTTCAAAACATAGATTAGTTTTATACACAGAGGATGTAACGTATTCAATGTTCTACATTTTGACGTTGCAAAAATGCAATCAGCACATATGTTAGTAAATGCAATCGTTATGAAAGCTGACCGCACCATTTCAGCGGTTTTAGGAAAGCGTATAAATCTAGGTGTATCAGTGAAAAAGACGAAACATTAAAGTGCCAAATTAGTACTTTTGAGAGATGTGGTTTAAAGTTAAGTTGGTAAACCTCATTTCTTCTAACGACTTTTTGAACTGACGATATGAAATTGCTTAATCGAAATCTGTAGTTTTTTTACTTGAAAGAATAACGGAATACTTTACCATTTTTAGAATCTCTGTATGTTGTTGTAATCTTAAAATGTTAATGATATTTGGTTTGTCTGCGATAGATAATCTAGAAGAGCTTGTTAAAAATATGAGCTTGAAATTGATTTATGGAATTGAAAGGCCTTTTACCTGTTGACTTATCATGACAATAGCAGTAAGTGATCTCAGTGAACCCATACCGACTTAAACAAACCATTTGTTTGTGTAAGTCCGTATGAGTAAGAATATCTCACTCATCACCATCAACAAACAGCAATACTCTTTTTTTTATTATGAATCAGTGAAATTCCACAAGGACCGAGAAGGTGTCGCATTGACTAAGTAAGGAATTACTTATATTTAATACAGCCCCAATCACTATTTTTTCTGCATTAAAGGAACTTGAAGTAGTAGTCGTTTTGGTTAACTGTTAATAGTAATTAGCATTATATTTAATTCGGTTGCAAGCCGAGTGTTAAAATGGTTTTGAAGAAATGGCAATGGTAAATAGTTTGCAAATATCATACGATTTGCTTAAGGATAATATCACAAGAATTAATGGTGTATTTATCAATGCATGTATTGTTTGAATGTGTCGACATGATCAGTACAGATCTTTGTCTTCCAACCTTGGTTAAGTCTTGCACGTCCGACTGTCTAACTGATAACGACTCATTTGATACAATATCATCGGCCTTGACATAAATAACACCGGAAAACAAACCGACAATAGACTTCCTCTTCCCTTGTCGTGAACTTCACGATACTGTAAATAACTTTCTTTTATGCGTATAACGGAATACTATTATGTCAGCAAACAACCTCAGCCTTGTGCCGCGAAAAAAATAGTTTCCTAATTCAATTTAACCGGATCCAGCAGCGCTCAGTGGTGAGTGTAAATTAAAATTCGATTCGCGTATTGTCTCAACGTTTACGCCCAATGTCAAATCTAAACAGTATTTGACGCATGCGCCGTTATTTTACATTGAAAATTGCGTTCTGTTGACGCTACTAATAGTTCATTTTTGTGCGTACCGTATTTAAGAGTTGTCGGAACGTTTTTTGCACACGCGTCTTTATTTGTGTTACTGGGTAAAGGGCAAACGTGCGAGCTATAACATCTCTGTGCACTCGCCTGAAGTGTCGGTTTTTGCCTCTAACTATAGTGTCATGGTTGTCAATCATTAGGTTTTTTTTCATGTTTAAATACAACATTAATAGAATATACTTGTCCTCAATATAAATTAATTAGTAGTTTCGTTTCACGAGTAGTAATCTGCAGTATTTTTTGATAAATAAATACACCACGTAGACAAACTTATTACGAAATAGCTCATTTATATACAATAGGGTTTTTTTTGTTGTGGTAAATGGTCACCATCGCCCGCAGACTTTCGCTCTGTAAGAAATATTAAGCATCCCTTACGCCAATGCGTCATCAACCTTAAGAACTAAGGTATTAAGCCCTTTGCATGTAGTTACACTGGCTCACAAATCCTTTGATCAGAAACACAATAGCTGAATCCCGATATAATTTGATGAGCGGGTGGAGCCTACCCAAATGATCTTGCATAAAGTCTTACTACCAAGTATAAGTAATTATCTGTTAAATCTTTGAATGTTTTGGCTTATTTTAAGTCTTGTTTTGAGGAGAAATATTGATAAAAATCTTTAAATCGTAAGCTTTTTGTGTTAGTATCAGTTGTCAAAACCGTTACTTTTATGTCGTTGACATTTTTTTTTTTAACTTAAATGATACAAGTAATACCTCGCAACTTCGCCTTACTATGATTTTTTTTTTACTTAAAATGTTTCTTGTTTTCACGAACAAATCAAAGCTTGCCTTATATTGTTTTATAAGCTAGTCTATAACTATTTTGCTAAGGTTAAGTTTGAGAAATGATAATATACATAACTCCGAATATGAATTGTTATATAGATGGTAAAAAAATTAAGCTAATATCTGTTGACTTTCAGATAGGATAGTATGTATGTAAAGAGTAACTACTGAGTTTCTTGCCGGTTTGGCTCGGTAGAATCTACTGCATTTCGAAACTGTAGTAGGTAGCATTACTTTTAATAAAGTTGTGTAAAATGATCCAAAAGTGTTTTTAATAGCCTACCGGAATAAAGTATATGATTTGATTCGTCTGTACAATAAAATAATTTCGTGTTTAATCTATATGGACTGAATTCAAACATAAAATAAGGCGATAACATAATGATATGTTTTGTTACTCATAAGTTATATGTCAAGTGCATACAGCATATATTTTATTTTGTTTTATGGCTTTTACTTGTGCCGAATTGACGCCGAATGGAGACTTCTTAATTGGACCTAATTCATTACCTGTCATTTTAATTGTCAAAGTGACAGACTCGGACGAAAACTTATCTGTGATGTCTTAAATTATATAACGTCAATACGAATCAATTAAAGTTTTATTACTCAATTATTTATTTATTTTTTTCATTTAAGAAATAAAGGTTACAATAACAACAAAATATTGCAGCATTAATCAATGTTATATATTTTGTTTGTTTATAGATCAGTCTTTTTTTTATTTCTTATGCTTTTAATACATGACTAAGCAACAGACATCCAATGCATTTGTTGAGTGTATAATATTTTTTTTTTTATATTTTCAAGAAACACAAATTCAGTCTCAAGCTCTAAATGACATGAGATTTGATATGTCAAGTTAAATTAAGGCACACAGTGGTCGTTTCGAAATAAACGAATGGGAAATGGGCTCATGTAAAGAAGGTACCGTTTCATATTGAGAAATATTAATGTAATGAATATCGTTTCTGGTGATGCACGTTGGCGCCACTAGCGAATAAGGTTCTATCGTTGTCGTTGAAAAAATATTTGTTAGTGTGACCAGCCCAATATAATTTTATTTCATTTCATTTCAAAAGATTGATAATATCAAAATAAACGAAAATATTTTTTAAGCCTTATGCTAGTTGCTCAGTCCTGTTTTGTTTCGACAAAAAAAAAGGAGGACGTACGATCCCGAAAGACAAAACTCGCCTGACATTAGTAAACCGTATGTCTGCCATAATTAATCAATGGCATAATGGAAGAATAGCATAATTAATCTTTACAACAATTATGAATAATTAATGAACATATATAATGTAAAGCTTGCACACAGTAAGACATTTGATATTTCTAGACGCTTCTCTACCTTAGGGTAGATGTCACTTCTCGCAGCCATTTTAAGCGTGATCGCCTCATAATTATACTTCATATTTGAATTATTTTTTTATTCTAGATGAATGTAGGCAAATGAATTATATCGCTATGAATAATTTTCTTCTCAATTTTAGAATGACAATAATCCAATAAGGACGATAGAACAGATTGAATGTTATACCGAAAAAGTCTCGACATTTATGAGACGTTTCATTATTTACAATAAGGTACGTAACTGTAAAATATTGTTATCATGTGTTGAAATTTACTTATCGGATTGAACACAGCGTAGACCGTTTCGCTTATCCTGTTAAATCGAAGTTTTATTAATGCGGAAATCAAGAACACTGAACTGATTAAACACAATTTTATATTAAAACTATATTTTAATACACTTTTTTTTAATAATTTATGAGCTACGTTACCCAGGCTAGTGAAGGTGTTTTTTATTAAATGAATCAGTCTAATTATAGGCTCAAGGGTCCTAACATACCAAATTGCAAAACTAGTATCTATGTACAAATAAAATTGTATGTTTTTAAGAAACTCGTCACAAAGCTATTCCGCGGACTTATACAAATGCATTCGATTCGAGTTGAAGCTCTTTCTATCGTGAATCTTTGATTATATTACGTAAAACCTTGTTCCTTTCTTTGCAAAATAGTGTTACCTATATACATACAACTTCATCAATTTATGTTTAATTAATTTAAGCTGGCACCCAATTTGTACAGCCTTTTTAGTTTATATTGGTTTCTATTTTAAATTACCCGATAGATACGACTATTTCACCAATAAGAAGAATAATAAAGTTTCGAGCATGCACCTGACTCAATTTTTTGCATAAATAACCGGTTTCATTTCACGTATATATACTTTTTTATAATTATATTTTCCAATATTATGTCATCTTGTTATTTTATCATCTAGATTTCTCAGAAAATTATGAATACTTAAAGTTATATTACGGAAATCCGCGACATAGTTGCGAGTATTTTGATGTGTGAATTGTTTTACTACACAGCTGATCCGCACGGTGTCATTCGCGTTAAGCGATACTGTATCCGTGGGTAAAGCGTGCTGTTATTTAGTCTTTATAAAAAGGGGTTTACTAATAAAGATTTTTTTTAATAGTACAGTTTGCACCTGGTACTAGCGCATTCAGCCAAACAAATTATTTATATAATAGTCTATATATAGATTATATTACACCAATTACAAGAAGTAAACTGATACTGTAAGTACGAGTTCCAATCACGTCTATATTCTCCCTTATTGTACTCACGCAACAGCAGTGACATAACACTCCTTCCCGCTTCCGAGACCGCCATATTGCGTCACGTGTTGCAAAACTTGCACAGATTACAAATTTGTACAGATAATTAATAAACTTGAATCTAATCTTTTATAAAAAGTAGTTAAAAAATTGTAATTTAGAACAGTGTGTACTTATAAAAACTAGGATTTACGGCGGTTTTCTCGTGATTATATCTTCTAGTTTCAATAAAGATATGAACTGTAGTAGATTTATTATGTAGTGAGGCTTAAAAGATTCGATAAATAAAACTTTCTCAATATCTAGACAATTGCGTGAACAATTCGAGCATTCTCTAGCTCGTTTATAAGAAATGTTATGTAAATAATAGAAAACGACATCCCTTTAAAGGCATGATTGTAATTATTAGATAAACTTAGATAGGATTTCCATCATAAGCCGTAAATATCATCTATAAATAAACAATTTCGACAGCGTATCCAGTACATCATACTATATATGGAATGCGGGAGGCATTGAATAAACGAAAACACAAAATGTATTTAAAGACCCTTATATGGTGGGGTAGGAAGTCCGGTAACAATTATAAAGAAGCGTCAGTCACGGTCGAACTGGTGACCTTTACCATCAAACTAAGCTCAAATAGCAGTCTAAGCTAATTTAATTTTGAATTGATAAAAGATGGAATTGTGACATGATAATTACTGTATATTTATTACTTGAGTCAAACTTACGTTTATCAATCATCGTCAGTCGACATGTTTCTGCCTTTGCCGTATCATATCTATAATATCGATCTCGCTGCCGACTCATCAGTTATTTCGCCTAATTTTGTATGACAGAGGTTCTGAGTGAGCCGATGTATTAACGGACATAATCTTACATATTTATAGCGTAAGCTGATTTTTGGCCCAGTTATAGAATGATAGCTGCAAATTTTCTTAGGTTATGATCTCATTTTGAAAAGCTCCAGCCGTAGATGTGCGGAAAAATAAAAACGATTTTGGAGAGTACACTATTTGATATTATTATTTTTTATTTAAAAGAGGTTTCATCATTTTTGGCGACAAATGTAGATGTATGACTTGCAGTTTACAATAAAATGTAATCAAAACAAAACCTGTCACAGCTTTCAAAATTCCAAAAAAAAACTTTTGAATAAACGCGAAATTTCGCGGGAGAACTTCAACTGTTTTTTTTTGCATGGAAATTGTGTAGCATTAAAAATAATCAAATTGACTTTAACCTTAGTCAATTTGTCTAACAGATGTTTTTAATAATATGTAATAAAGTTGTATTATTTTTCTGACATCCTTTTATGTTTTATTGCAAATTTATGACACACGTGTGAAATAAAACGACAATGGTAATGTTGTCATAATTTTATTGTTGTGTTAAAACACAATTTGTGTTTGTTGTAAGCTTCCTACTACGGTAACTTATTATTATCTTGATTATTATCTTTAGTTAATGATGGAAAAAATATTAATATGTCAATACTATATTCTTCCTGTTTACTTACGTATTTTAAATCCTTGTTAAATTAAAACTGAACTTGTTGTCGGATCTCTTCAAGCTTTTAACTGCAAACATGTCTCCTTCGTTCATCTTTTATAGTTTTGACGTTTCATTAATTTTAAAAAGTTAAAATAATTTATCAACTATTCAAATTCCAATTTTGAATAAAACTTTTTTAACGAATCGATTTTTTTCTGAGTAGCAGCGAGTATTATTTATTCTACATATTATATGTTTTTTAAAATAACATTGACACAAAGGTAATTAACAATAATAACTCACCAATTTATATCAACGTAATATGACCGGTAAATATTCAACTAGATCTTGAAAAGTATTACGCACATTTAAAAATAGTCATTAAAACAGTTCCCACAACCAGTTTAATTGCACAACAAATTAAAACAGATTACGTCCATGGCATCGCAGTTGCGGTGAAAACGAAAGTAATCTATAGAAAACGAAAGTGGTAGGTCCGTACTGTAGGAGTCTAGTATCGTAAATGACCTTAATACTTTTTAGAGCACATTTTTTTTTAAATTAAAAAATATTGAGTGTTGCCAGACTTTTATGAAACCTTTTTGCATGTTTATAATACTTTTAATGATAACAAAGGCTTATGTAAGACTAAGTGTGGCTTTGAATTCGGTTGTGGGAACTTTGGAAGAAAGCCTTTATTTAGAAGGAGAGGTCATGTCTGTATAATTTGCCATAAACATTTTTTATTTTTATTTCATTGTTTGATATTTTTTTAAAAGATGGTTAATAATTAACAAAATGGGAAATTTAAAAAATAAAATACTCTAGGAATATCAGTTATACTGTAACAAAGAGTGCGGATATATAAAAAATGGCAGATCTTTTTCGAAAATATCTTATGAATACATTTCGTAACATCCCATTATATCTCAATGCTATCTAATCTTCAAATTGTTTCGAATGACATTTGAACCTAAGCAACGCCATCTGTTAGTGAGACGTCCAAAATATTTTTACATAACAACTTTCTATTGTTTATTGTTAATGAATAATATGAAGCCGATACAATTTTATAAGACTCTGTTCATAATGACTATTAAAAAAAAAAACAAGATAAATTGTTTTGACTTTTTTTTTTAGACTGTTAAAATGCAAGTTACAAGTATTCTATTTTCAATATATTCATACGACAAAAACATTAAAAAAATAAATTATAAAACTATAAAATGGTAAATGATTACTAATTGACTATAAATACGCTTTATAATTTAAGTATAAGACAATTTTTCAATCGAAAATTTTAAATCGTAAAGAGCTCGTCAAGGTTACTCTGCATGTTCCTTTCAGTTTTAAGTTCAAGTAGCGTAATGAAATGGTATTACCGACCTATTTTGCAATAATAACAATCGCCCACTCAAAAACACTAAAAATTCTATATAGGTACTTAACAATAAGTACTTTTTGGGTACTTAGCTGTTAAAATTAAAGATTTATAACTCTTTGGAAATAATGCAGTGTTATGTAATAATGCCGCTGCTTCCAATATTATAAAAAAAACACACGAAAATATTATAAATGCGAAAGTAACTCCGTCTGTGTATCACGACTTCATTCCTAAAATTTTGAACCAATGTTTTTAAAATTCGGTACAAAGCAAGCTGGCGTCCCACGGACGGACATAGGCTCCTGCTTTACATTGTTTATAGGTTGTATGCAAGTTGTCGAAGGATTTCCATCACGAACCGAATTCCTTATGGGTAATGCCGCTGGTTCAACTAAGCTTGTATATTTAAAACAAGCATATAACAGCTTTTTGGTATTCAATAACGCATTGCAATTCATTAATATTTTAATATTATTACATATACTTTAATAAATTATTTGATTAATTTCACCGATTTAGAGAATTTAAACAAATTAATTGTTTTTAAACCTAACACGAGTTCTGGCACATTTATTTAATTATTGTTTTACGTACTATTCAGGAAATAAGTGTTATTTATTAAGTTATCAATGAATTAGGAGCTTTAATACTATTTATTTTATTTGTAAAGTATATTATATATAATGAACTTATTTCCAAATAATTATATATTCTATGCAGGTAATAGCAACGTTTTTTAGTACGATATACCGCTATGAAGGATGAGTAAGCCCGAAAAACGGGGACAATAAAATTTGGCTCGAGTTAAAACTTTGGTATTCTGATCGGTCTATAGATGCGTAATATTGTATAATATAATGATGTATCTGTTTGTTACATTTAAAGCCATACAAGAAAATTATAGCTCAGTGTACGTGACAGAATGGAATTATTTTTGCATTAATATTTCGCTAGAACGTATACAGACAGGAACGTTAAATTTAAATTAAAAATTATTTGCAATACAAAACGTCTTATGACGTCAAATCTATATAATTAAATTTTGAAAGTTTCGTTTGTATGACTGCAGCTTTATAATACTTTCAGCCTCGGTGTTCTGTCAAAATGTCAGTCAAAGGAAACGGAACATCATAATTTCGGATCATGACGAAACTACATACGGTTTAATAGGTAATGATTATTGCTTGAGAAATTTTTCGTATAAGCTGCTACATGCTCGAATCTTCGTACAAATTATTTTTATTAATAAATAATATTAAATCGAGATGACTCAAATCTGGGTCGACATCACTGAGATTTAACGTGCTCTGTGCACGTGAAATCTGAATGACTAGTGTTTGTGATTCACTTCGCGCCTGCAACCGCAGGCGCGAGTTCTTGCGTGGTAGAATAAGATCCTTACCTTAAATTTAGTTATCTGCCTCACTCACCCTTCAAACTGGAATACAACAAAATTATTATTGTTGTGTAATCAGCCCCATCTTATGCACAACAAGCTCTGTTTGTCAGGAATGATTACTTGATTTCCCTACATAATATCCTAGAGTCCTTTTGGGGCGCCTCCCCGATGGTCCAAAACTTGACATTAATTGCCGAGGCGATCCCCAAAGCACGTCCGGGATTTTTACCCCCCAATACCCTGGGTAAGGACAGATCTGTATGTAACAGTGTTGTTGTTTGGCGGTAGAATATAGAATGTCTCAATGCTACAGGCACAAAGATCTACTTAATTCAAAACACTTTCCGCTTCTTCTCGTTAAAATCTTCATTCCGAATCGGTAGCTGATCTTAATAATATGATCATATTAAAATTACGATCCAAAAGGCCTTTTTCAATGGAGAATATTTTATTCTTGATTGATAGTAAAAACATAATAAAAGTCCCTAATAGGTGATCGCTCATACAACAACATTTATATTAAATTCTAACATATAATATATATAATTTCGTTGTAAACTCCATATTTATCTACCAATTAACGGCATTTAGAACAACATTTAAAGTTAACATTTAAGAAATGTACAAATTCAAATTCCGAAGTCGCGTTAACCGTTATCTGCGCGTGCGCAAATAATACACATTACTTGTAAACATTCCAAGTTTAAATGTATTAAAGCAACCTCCTTAGTCCAATCAGAATTTTAAAATAAACTATTGAATAATATTAGTAATAATTTTGTAAACGTTTCTTTTCTTTACTTATGATATGTATCGTTTCGCATATAATAAATAATGACATTTATGTTTTATTTTTATTTTAAGAACTTAGACGTTAATTTGACTTTGTCGTTTCTTGCCGATTCTTCTTGCTTCATTTCATATCTGATCATATATCTTTGCTTAACTTAGCTCTAACTATTTATAAATTTTAATTTACTTCTAAATAAATGTTCTGTTAGATTTTCTATCCTACCCACAAAGTAAAATATGTCCGGAAAAATTGATGTCTTTTCACCTTGTCCGTAACAGATACCATTAAAATATGGTAAAGTATTTTATTAAATTTTAGTATCGATTAAATATTATAATAATTATGTTTATTACACAAATAATATATGTATGTGTGTTTAGACAAAAAATGCACAGATAAAAAAGACATCGATTTTCAATGACAGAATTTATACTGCCCTGCTTAGTTGGTTCGTAGTCCAAAAGTAATTTTAAAAATCTAGGACTATATAGCTTGCTATGTACCCGTACTTGGTTAAGAGGAAGTTGTTTTTTTTTTTATTTTAATAATAGTCTTTATGGTCTTGTGTAAGACCCAGCGTGTCTATGTCCGGTCTGAGATTTTTTTGTGTACGTAATATAGGGTTGTCAGCTGTTAACATGCTTTAGTCTTAAAAACCGAGAAAGATACTCGAATAATGTTAAAATTTATTTAACAGTAACGACGCAAATTTATTTGTAGTAGAATATTTCAAAATTAATCAGAAAAAGTCTTATTAAACGATATCGGTCACTATATTTATTAAAAATGTATATTACAGACGCATTAAAATCAAAACGACTATTTAAATACAACTAGTAAAACTAATGTCACTCTAAAATCTATGCAAAATAAAAATGTTTGCAACCCTAAGTTAAAGACATAGACATATATACCTATAGCATTCTTTGCCTATATATAGAAATACTTCTATATATAGAAATAGTCAAAAGTAGCAAAATAACTTGTACCACGAAAACTATGTAGTTTTTAAGGCGAGACAAAACATGTCTTTAATGAGTAAACATGTATTTTTAAACCAAAATATACGTATAAAGCAACAAATTGATTTATAAAAAACTTATTTATCATAAACTTAAATAAGTAATTGGTTATGTAATTTTATTGGACTCTTAAGCAGAGAATGTCATACGAAATTCATTGTTCTTCTAGAAAGTTTAGGTGGGTCACGCTACTGAGCGTAAAAGCGTTACTCCATTTCGTGACTCACTCGGCGAGCCGTCATACTGTGAAAGGTTAAAATTTTGGAAGACATAAAACTCAGTAATATACTTTTAGTTATGTATAGATAAGATTATATATACTCACTATATCATTTATAATCTACTTTTTTATATTTTCTAATTGTGTTTCTTTACTTTTTCAAAATAAATCAATAAATGATAATTTAATCACAATAAAACGCGAAACCTCTACAAATTTTTAAATAAACAGACTTTTCTTATTTTTGTAATTCTAAAAAACTCATTTGTCTTTAAAATTTATTGTGTACATAGAAAATAATATCGTTGTAGAATTGCTATTTAATGTACTTTTATAAAATAAACTATAAATACTTTTAAATGACTAATTGGTGGTGGTTTTCAAACGTAAAGTTTGTTGCAAGAAATATTTGCAAATCATAACCTACCTCAAATCACATAAATCTTAATATGCAAAAAATAATAAAAACATAATAACCGATAGACAAATTTTCTCACCAACGCGTTACGACACGAACCGGTGCGTTTCTGGAGCAAGGTCGAGTAAAGATGGCCGCCATGTTAAGATGGAGGCACATCGAATGTCAGACGCTTTCGCGCCAATTTTGCTGTCATCGATATTTTTTTTTTATAAATCGACAATTATTGTTAAACATCAGAAAGATTAAAATTATTTTTAGTACTGTTGTTAAAATTTTGTAATGTTGCAAGGCTATCAGTAGAATGGCGGACGTTTAAATTACTGGTTTCGTGTGAAAAAATGTTAAATGTTACCAATACGTTTATAATAGGATACGATATCGTATGCACCTATGCTTCCTTGCGAAATATTTATTCAACAATTCTGATCGTAGAGGTTCCTTAATTACATTTCAGAGCTAAATGTGCTAGGATACACTGGTATGTATGTCAGACTGCTGTCCCTCAGTTGGCAACAAACTTGACATTACAATTATGATGTTTATGCAAAATAAAGGACGACCTGTTCTGAATTTTGCATATTCATATCAAATTCTTCAAAAAATGATTTAAATTGACTAATTGTACTTGAAATTCTTCGACGTTTTATGTTACAAAGTCATTGCAAAAAAAAAGACGTATACGGTTTAGTTATAAAATACCGCAATGATTAAGTCATGAGATACAATAATCGGAATCCCTTATAAATAGCCTTTAACGTTTTTTTAAAGACTTTTTTTTAATTTGTCATATAGGCATTACGATTTTGGATGGAAATGTGTCCAAGAAACATATATATTAAGCCAAAGAAAGTAGGGAAAAGTTATGATAGATGGATAGCGTATATATGGACAGAAAGACAAATGATCCGAACAAGATATAGAAGCTTTGCATACTGATGATAAGCATGAAAGGATGCTTGGGATAAGAAAGCATGACCACATGACGTCATCATAAAATTACACCATCATAAAAGTTAGAAAGATCTAAAATTTGTGAAATGCTTAATAAATATAATAAAAATACACCATTGTAATCTCTTCTCTAAGAAGAAGAAAGCTGCTTCACAGTAATAGGTTCAATTCCCGTTCGAGAAATAAAAACTTTAACATTGCCAAATTTCACACTACTCCAAGCGCGTAATATGCTTAAAAATGTTCTTATTTTTGTATTGATATATATACATTGTGTACGTAATTCACGCTGGTCACGACCTTACACAAAAATATTCTAAAAAATCCTCCGAAACGCGCTCTTACGCCTCTTTTCATATAAGTATTATGTGTATTTGTTTAGATATTTTTTTTCAGTTAGGCATTACAAAACTACATAATTCCATGATAATAGGACTATAAGAAATATTAAATTACATCGCCAATATGCCACCACACTTGGGAACTAAGATGGCATGTCCCTTGTGCCTGTAGTTAAACTGGCTCACTCATCCTTCAAACTGGAACACAACAATACTGATTACTATTGTTTGGCGATGAAATATCTGATGAGTGGGTGGTACCTACTGAGACGGGCTCGCACAAAGCCCTACCATCAAGTAATTGTAAGTACTTGCGCACACAAATGTACAATTGTACACTATTTATAGTATGCCCTAAGTAGTTAACTGATCTCCCTCGAGATTAATCGCCGCGACCGAGATCGGTCAGCGGACATAATTAATTTACTTAACTTTATCGTAAACGTTTTAAAACACGGTCATTGTTCAATAGCAACAAAATCATGATTTATTTAATACTTTCGTTTCGGCAACGGATTAATTTATTAAACCAAGGCCTTTTTTAATGAAACGCTCGCCCTCGATATTTCAATTACGTGAAGTTTTGCTATAATGCAATAGACAGCAACCAATAAACGTCTGATTTTATTACACAAGCATTATTTTTAAATTAATGTTTTAGTTCCTTTCTTTGTTTTGATTAATTATATCGTTTTATACTCGGTTACTGTATTCAAGAAACGATTCGTTGAGCTTCCGGATAACTGAATATTCTTACGAGGCGTAATTCAAAAACGTTTCTAAGTTTCAAGTTACATTTGTATTGTGATGTAAATGGATATAGGAATTACTTCAACGTCTCGTAACTCAAACTTGACCGGTACTTGATGTACATCAACGATTAGTTAAATATAGACCCTGGGCATTAATATCTTTAACAGGGAACTGGTATATCAAGTGGTGACTTCGGTCAAGTAATATAGATAGTTCAACGTAGGTAACAACTTCTTGGTGTGCTAAAAAAATAAAACTTTTCTCAAATAGCTAGAAATAACTAATGTATTTATGATTTTTTTTTATAAGAAAATAATCTTCTACGTATTTGTATAACTGGGTTTTTTTTTTCGACAATGAACAGCTATTTTATGAATTTTGTGTGGTATTTTCCATAGTCACCTGGCAACACTATACACACAAACTATGAGCATTGTCACTGTAGTAAATGAACGAGCCGATTACATTGTATCAAAGATTAGACATGTTCTGCGTCTCTTTTGTGATAACAATTCGCAATGTTTTTCGTTTTTCATAAAAAAAGTCATATCACTTAAGAGGTACTTAATTTAAAGCAAGAAAGTTTTATAATTTAATATTTGAGTTTGGACTGAGTTTATTTTTCAATATGATTTTATTAGCAGAAGTAGTAAGTTGAACGATGTTTCAGCATTTATAAGGTATTTATTTATATTTGAAATCCTTTGAAAAATATAAACTATATCCCACAGAATATAATAAAAGTAGGTAATTTTGTGCTTAGTACTATGTCAAAATTCAGTCGCCTGTTTCTTAATAAAATTATTGGCTTAAAGGAAATATCGCGAGTAGTTAGCGAAGATCGCTTATGTCCGGAGAAAATGTGGCGTACCCATGCGAAAATCTCTAACCGTGGTTGTGACGAATTTAGCACGTAAATGTACCATTTGTCTGAACACGATCCACGCCTAACGTGTAAATTATAGTCTGTCTCTACTATTATGTAATACGTCTTACAGTTTGTTTGTAAACATTAGAGAATGCTCTAAACTAGTAGAAGGATTTATATAGAACTATTTTACTTGGTAGTAAGTAGGGTTTTGTGCACACAGCAGTACTCAATATTGTTATCTTCTGGTTTGTTAGTGAGCCAGTGTAACTATAGGCACAAGGGACATAACATCTTAGTTCCTAAAGTTGTTGGCAATATAAGGAATGGGTAATATTTCTAACAGCGTTATTGTCTATGGGCGATGGTAACCGTTTTCTATCAGGTAACCCATTTACTCGTCTGCCTACCTATATCATAAAAATACTAACGACATAGCTAGCTACGATATAAATTAGACATACATAATATATACAGAAGCTAGGATGTACGTAATGATTTGTAAAAAAGTCGTTACTTTTTTACAAATCATTACGTACATCCTAGGATGTGTATTTTAAGATGCACGAGAGAAGATTCCGGAAAGAACTAGTTAAGAAAACATGTTCTATCGTGTCATGTGTCACTGAATGAAGACTGAGGCTTTATAACTAGTCTAGTCTACCTGTAAAGTGCAAATCTCTATGTATTTAAGCTTAGCTATTGCATCACGGGTTAGGCAGTGCATATGCATATTGGAATATATTATATACATTAATTAATTGGTCACCAGAGGCCTCCCTCAAGAACGTGTTTATTACGGAGAGTCTCAAGAACCGAAGCTTACCTGTACGCAAGAAACACAGGCTCGTAGTACTAGATCTCTTCCCGGAAGTGAAGAAAATCTTCAGCATAAACAAAAATAAAATATATGTTAATACTGAAATTGAGGGATTATTCAAAGTAAGCTTGAGGTATGGTTGTAATGGGCGGGTTTATCTCTAACGCAGCGATCACCTCTAGGTAACCTAGGTAATCTACAAAGGGTCAATTATGAAATATGTGGGAAAAATTCATTTAATTGAATAAATAATAATAAATTAACATTTCATGCAATAAAACGATATATTTATTTTAAATAAAACTTGTATATACATGAATCTTTATTTATTATCACCGAGGCTATATGTGAAGATATTTCCTAGAATATCTTCAAATAATTTACGTTCTTTTCCTTCTCGGTGGAGCGTAAGATGATTTGCAAATACAAATCTTAACTAATACTGTAAATGTACGTGTGTGCAATTACTTGCACACATACTAAGAAAACAATTACAGCATAAGCATTAGCATTAGCAGCCCGTAGATGTCCCACTGCTGGGATAAAGACCTCCTCTCCCTTTGAGGAGAAGGTTTGGAGCATATTCCACCACGCTGCTCCAATGCGGGTTGGCGGAATATACATGTGGCAGAATTTCGTTGAAATTAGACACATGCAGGTTTCCTCACGATGTTTTCCTTCACCGCCGAGCACGAGATGAATTATAAACACAAATTAAGCACATGAAAATTCAGTGGTGCCTGCCTGGGTTTGAACCCGAAATCATCGGTTAAGATGCACGCGTTCTAACCACTGGGCCATCTCGGCTCTAACAATTATAGGTTCTGTTTGTATTGATGTTACATGTTTCTATATTGTTATAATAAGAACAGATGAAACACCCGCGAGTAAATATAATACCAGTATATTATGTCCCAAAGATTCAATCATTCCGTTCAGCGCTATTGACAAAGCGTCAATAGAGCAATGGCTTTAAAGCCGCCTAGTGATGTAAAAAGTTGCAGGAGATTTGAACCCAAAGGGTCACGATCGTTTCATGTCACTGGCTAACTGTGATATCAATTGCATCGCACTCGAAGTAATACAGCAACTCTCCTCTTTGTCGCACCTCCAAAGAACGGAATTCTTTACGAGCACCCGTGTTACTCTCCTTTTATAACCTGAGTTCCGTCAAAAGAAACGTGAAGAGGCATCTCAGCCAGCATGGTGAGGGCGACTAGTGCAGTTCTTTCTACCTGATCGCCCTAGCCGCCTTCGCATTTGGACTCTACTACCACTTACCATCAGGCGAAGTCATATGCTTACCCGGTATATACATATAAAAAAAGCTTTAAGCTTAAATGGAGGGGTAAATAGGAATATAAGTAATTCCTTAAAATGGAAATGGCTGCTAGTCTTACAAGAGAAACCTTAGAAGTAGCAGATATATACGGACTGTTACCTCTGGTTTTATTTAAAATTAATAATTTGAGAGCAAAACGAAAGCCGCGGGCGAAGTCTTGGACAATCATTATGCAAAATTGATGCTTGGAACGTTAATCATAACTCATAACATTCTCTACTTCCTGTCGTCTGAAACTATTGGAATCCTACAATTTGTCACGAAAATAATTAAGGTCACGACGATTACCTAGCTCTCTAGGTATTGTCTATTATATTCACTGCCTTTTATGCGGGGTCAGATTTATATTTGCTAAATTAAATATAAACTCAAATTCCGAGTAATAAGGCTTAAAATTGAACGGTTGCAATGATCATCATACCTAACCCAGGTTACCTAACTGGTTTCCTGTTCGAACTAGAATTACGTTACATTGATTTGATTCAGATATTCTCGGTGAGCAAATAAGAAAGTTCGTTTACGTAATGCTTTGTTTTGTGTCATTATATTAAGGCCGATATCGGTAGGTTTACATTAAAGCGATTGAAAATAACTTGAACAGTACATTTCGTACGGCACCAGTTTAACAGACAAGCCTTAAAATATGTGTTTTTTTTAATTGGCACTAGAGTATTATTTTGAAGATTTTTTTTAAGTGCTACAACGATTCCATTTTTTAGTTATACTTACTTATCTACAAAAAATCCTTATATTACGAACGGAGTAGTTGTTAGAATGATGTGCCTTTTTAAAATCTGATTTATTGGTGCTAAATCCGAAAGCTTTTGTCTAGCAATCAATGTGCTAAATCATAAGTGGACTATTTAAGTGCGAGTTGCGGTTTAAAAAGGCGCGGGCTATTGAGAAAGGAAGATATAAGATTTGATAAGCGTAACATTTGTATTAAGACAGTAAATAACAATAATATTACATTTCATATGTCATTGATAGGACAAAATCTTTGAATTGGACCTTAAATATATAAAAAAACGTCATTGTGATTCGGCCAAAAAAACACTAAGATGCCATCTCAACATTGTATATAGTTTTTGTTTTACCTTTCTACAGACACGACCTACCACTGGATTCAATGTATGTATTTTCGTGACTCGTACATAATCGACAAAATCTTGTCTTTAACGTTACTTGTAATGTAAAGCATTTAACCAAATCAGGTGAGACAACGTCTTATCAAACGATAATAACCTTTACCGGAACATGAATAACGTTGGTAATTCTTTGAATAGTCGATGCGTTTTTGGCATATCTATAAAGCAATAAAAGTTCAAAGTTCACATTTTAGGCAAATTAGACTCTATATATTACTTGTTAAAGTTGGTAATGCATCGTTTCAAAATTTGTATAAAATTGCATGGTATTTATATCATAGGTCACAATTACTGCATTTCCATGATAAGAAGCATTTTAACGCAGACACAAATACAATAGTTATCGTTTCAAACAAACGCAAGTATTGAAGGTTGAAGCTTGTGTTACACCTAAACATAAGCTTTACTTACCTATCGTATTATACAATATCTTCCTATTTTTATATGTTCACAGAACATATCTTAACATCCACTTTACATTAAACTTCTGCTTGCGAGAGCTATCGTTACAAAAATATAATTTGAATGTCTTCTATCTATCTAGACAAGATTATTATTTACGCATCCGTTTAAGCTTAAATCTTGTGTTAGTCGTTGGACAGGATCGATCCTGCGACTTTTTACATC
The DNA here is from genome assembly GCF_905147765.1 of Vanessa atalanta. Classification (NCBI taxonomy): domain Eukaryota; kingdom Metazoa; phylum Arthropoda; class Insecta; order Lepidoptera; family Nymphalidae; genus Vanessa; species Vanessa atalanta. Next base: position 4,084,362 of record NC_061894.1, on the reverse strand, counting down.
GCTAGACGACAGCGGCACTTAAATCATAGCGCTATTGACATTTAACGTACGTAGCTATGCTGAAAATGATGCCCGTAGTTATTACAGGCTTGAGTTAGGTTACGTTTTGCACTGACAGTGTATAAGCGAAGATGAATGCTGCATCAGATAGTTCTTACTCATTCTACTATACACAAGTCGACATTTTATAAAACAAGTATTTTAAAACGGGATATTTACCATGTTTTTTATTTTTATTTGGTGGACCTTGATAGAGCCGAGATGGCCCAGTGGTTAGAACGCGAGCATCTTAACCGATGATTTCGGGTTCAAACCCAGGCAGGCACCACTGAATTTTCATGTGCTTAATTTGTGTTTATAATTCATCTCGTGCTCGGCGGTAAAGGAAAACATCGTGAGGAAATCTGCATGTGTCTAATTTCAACGAAAATCTGCCACATGTGTATTCCGCCAACCCGTATTAAAGCTGCGTGGTGGAATATGCTCCAAGCCTTCTCCTCAAAGGGAGAGGAGGCCTGCTGGGCAGCAGTGGGAAAATTTACAGGCTGCTAATGCTAATGGACCTTGATATTTTGACATCCGACCAAATCAAATTAAAAAACCCTTTCACTTGATATCCATATCATGGGGGTGGATTTCAAACAGCCAGTCCGCCATCTTAGGGAGGCCGCCATATTGGATTTGTAATGACGTTTCTTAGCTACTCATGTATACTCATCAGAACTCTGCATCAGAAAGCTGTGCAAAGTTTCATCCTAATCGAAGACCGGGAAGTGGGTCAAATTAAGAATCCAAGATTTTCTTACATACATAGTTACAAGTGAAGCAAGTTTACAAGTTTTAAATACTTGTAGTAATAAAAATAACCATGTCAATTTTAAATCTTATACTTTATTAAAAGTCTGTAGAATACACATACACTTGATGATGTGTCACTTTTGAGAAATTATAAAATAGCACGCTGCCTAATGTCTCAGTCAGAACAATGGATTCGTATTCTTAAATAGTTATTGCAAAAATACAATTAAAACACATCACCGCTTTCGTTGCGTCAGACGTGACGATCTAATTTCCCACGGACGTATAGCAATTCTGTGTAATAAATAACGAGTGTTATGTTAATTTTATGGTACTATAAGTACAGAAGTCTTTCTCTGAGTAAAGATATGTTTCTTTTAAACAGATTTATAACAAAACATAAGTTTTCCTAATGTATAATTCTGTATGTAACTCACTGAGCAAAAGTCTCCTTTTATCTCGTTGGAAAAACGCTGTTTCGCGTTTTCCCCACTTTGTCAACTGATTTTTTTTTGTTTGCTAGCTCTATGGATGAGCTTTAGTGTTGCCAGTAAAATTTGAAATTAGAGTAGAAAAAAAAATGTTGAATCGTGGGATTCCTGGTTAAAATTTACAAATTTATAATCAAACTATTTTTTTTAAAACAATAACAAAAAAAATAATTGAAATAATATTATATCAAAATAAATCATCGCTTTAACGAATTTTTCATCCTGTTGTTATTTAATACATAATGTATGTTATTACAAAACCGTATAAAAGAATTTATTCTAAAAAAAATATCAATCATGTTTCCTTAAATTTTTCTATATTGAGTATGATCGGATTTCGACCACTAAGCGAACACTAACACGTAGTTAATCAGGAAATATTAATGCATTAACAACGCGACCACCCACTGTTCATCATACATAAATACATACATCACAATAACTAGGTGATATTGGCTTTCTTTACAACCTTTTTAGCCTAGAAAAAACTCGTTCAAATCACATTACATAATAACTGGATCACAATCGAGGCCAACCGACTCTTAACACTATACAATTACAACTCCAATTATGAAATGCACTATGCCATTTTAACGTTTATCAACATACGATAAGATCTATAATCCTGAGAACGATATTTCATTCTGTGATAACATTATGTACGGACGACCGAATCATTGTGTCTTTATTTGAAAACATGTCAGGGGTTTTAGGGTCTAATGTATGATGTTATAAAAGCGATAATCCTTTGTATGTAAAATTTTAATGTATAATATTATTGTTGATGAATAACTATTGATCTACAAAACTTGTCATCCTTAGACGACTTCCGGTCGCGAAGGAATTCCAATGTGTATCAATCTATCAACAGTCATTGAAATTATTTTTGCACAAAAATAGAATGTTAAATTTATACGATGTCGTTATGAATCATAATTCGTTTCGCTTCTGTTATTTGGACTAGAATTACGGGAACTAACTTCTGGTGGTTCTTTATTCAAGCCCTTGTATCCCAGACACCAATATATTCAACTACCAAAAAACAATACTAAGTATTAAAGCGTCATTTTCTTAGTAAATAAATGTTTGTACATCGCTACACCATTCATTCGATTGTGATGAAACTTTGTTGAGTGGTTCTGCGTACGCTTCGGTTGCTGGCACAACAAACAACATAATGTATGTTTGTCAACATAAACGTTCTATATAGTTTATTCAACCCGTGTGAAGTTGGGATGAGTAACTACTTAAATATAAGCGATGGGCACAAGGGTCAAAATATCCTACAGCCTATTCAAATCGTATAAGTTATGAAGATAAACAAACCTTAATATTTGGGTAATTTTTTAATAGCTCAGCTGCATTTTGCACTACTAACAATTTTTGACTAATATATCTGCCATTTTAATATTCCTCTTTATTGTCGAAGGAACAGCTTCGTTGACATTCAAGGCGCCTTTTTTTTGCAAATACATAATGAATATCATAGATTATTGTACTTTTCGACCAATGATATCGCGTGAATTCAATGTCAAATGTTGTTTATGTGGCTGTTCTCCTATGGTTGGAATAGACTATAGATCCTGTACTAGATAAGAAGACGCTGACATTTCTTAGTATCAATACGGGTTCAAGACCATTTGATCGGTTGTTTTGACAGATTTGCACTAGTGTCATAAATTAATTCAAAAATAGACAAATGGAAAGTTAACCCTGAGATATGATCTCGTATACATGTGTTATATGTTATTGAAGATTCCTGTATTTGCTTAAATACTAATGACTTTATAAAAATGTTTACAAAGCAAACCTGCGAATAAAATCTACTGTTATTAAAATTATTAAGTAGCAAGAACTCATAATGAATACGATCGAAATTTCGTTAAAATATTAATATTTGAATAATAAAAAATTTACATCTTAAACATAACAATAATTAAGGTAAAATTGTAAAAAATTATAATATTCAAAGTGTTTATGGAACGTTTAATATAAATAAAATGGCCATAAAACATAGACGTATAAAGGATCGCTAGATAACATTATGTAAATGGCGAGAAAGATTGTAAGGTACTGTTGACCGCGACCAAGGTTTTCGACTTCGACTTGTGACATTCGAACGAAATCACATCGATACGGATGTACTTTAAACCGACACCGCGCTAAACTAGTTCTTAAACGCATAAATGGTGTAAACATAAAAATAGTAAAAAAATCCCAATCGTCTTAAAGGCTAATCGTTGCCTACGGCCGAATATATGTATTTTAAATCGATTGAAGTAAATTTATTGACATTTATGTATCATAGACTATTTGAAATTTATTGATTGATTTTGTTGAATATTACACGAAAGAAAATCGTACGTATGTTCTTTTATAAAAATCACGATTCATTTTATTTTATGTATCAAGGAAATAACCAAGTTTTAGGTAGATATTTCATAATCACTGTGACATTTCTTTCATTCTTCCATTGCTGCTCCACTGCGGAATATAAGAATATACATATTTTGATATGTGTTAAGATTTTATATACCATATACCAGATCAATTAACCCTCTCACTGTCCTATGAACCATGAGATATTTATGATTATTACTTATTGCGTCTTCTTTGAACTATTAAATATGTTTTCGTATACAAAAATATTAATAAAAATATTTTTATTGTTACAGATTCACGAGCACATGACAACAGAGGAGCTCAGGAACGTCTTCCACGTAGACCACCACAGTCACGTACCACAGTACCACTTGGTACACCTAACCCACCATCTCTCTAGGCGGAACATTCCCACATCGCACTCATCGAATTCACATTCACTAAACTCCGGGAAAATACCCCATGAAAAGATCTCAAAATCTACCAAGTCTAATAGTCAACCTTCGCTCCTCAACGATGAGATGTTCATCAAAGCGAAGGAGTACATAAAAGACGTTGATATAATTGGAGATTTAAATAACACAGTGAGTGTGCAGTTTAATGTGACAAATTCTAGTGAAGTTAGTGATAGTGTTAGTGATGGTGATAGCGAGCATCCAGTGGAAGACCAAGAAGAAGACGTGCATAAAATCGAGCTGGAGGCGTTTGGGAGACTACTGAAACTGGTGCTGAAGAAACAAGATGGATTGGTGAAAAAGGACGGATTGAGGATGTGGCGCGTACTGACCAATGATTCGCAGCCGCATGGAGTGGATTACGAGGAAATGAATGCGGTGAGTTTAAAGACATTACTTTTATTGAATTTTTTTTTTGTTCTAGAAACATAATATACTAGTGGTTACAACGGTCAGATTTGTGTTTTCTTTATTTTACAAACTTTGTAAGCTTAACATATTCTGTAAAATAGATATTTATTGGAACACATAAGAAATATAGTTCGATTTCGATGTTTATGAAACAAGAAAGTCCCAGACAAGACGTACAAAATCATTTCACTTTTAATTGCTTTAGAAAATTATTTTCCCATATGGTAATAATTAACCCATATACTACACCATCAATAGAGAAAAGGGAAACTGTCCATGAAAAACTAGAAACGACAACAACGATTGAATATTATACAACTGATACGGGAACCGTACAGAAAGCAAATTTCTACTATTCAAATGAACTAGAAACAAATGTAGATACTATTTTATGTAGCAATAGGTACTAAATTCGTTTAAATAATTTATCCTTTGTTGTATAGTGTTCCCTTTGTTCTCGTGACACGCAAAAAATTCGCTCATCTAACGTAAGGTGAAAGCGTTACGTCTTCCCACGGAGGCTTATCTAATGAAGTTAAGTGAAGTCAGGTGATAACTTTGAGAAATTAAAACATTGCTTGCATTGTGTAATTATGGTAGAATAATTATGTTTTTATAATAATAAAATAGGCGATTATGCGTTTAGAGGTTAATTTTCAATGGGTATCTAATTTGTTCCGGCTATTGATACTTTGATAACGGCTATTTATGAGGCTATTAGTCTTTTATTATGAAGCTATATTAATTTCGAAGAATATTAAGGTAACTATGATAGTCCGAATAAAGGGTAACTCTATTGAGATCAACTTTACTCCAGAAACATCGATATGAAAGATCATTATTTTGTTTCTTTTAAGCTTTTTTTGGAATATGAAATGAGAAATTGAAAACTTAAATTCATTTTAAAGGTTGATTAACTTTTTTATGTAAGACTTTCCATTTGAAATTACATGAATGTCATATTCGATGTTTCTTTTCTATTTTTTAATGTACCTTTGTCCATTTTTTTCTATTTGTATTACTTCTAAAAAACTTTATGTTGCCTACTATAAATCAAGAAAATGTTTAAATTCCAAAGGTACTAATAGTGGTATATGACTGTTCACCTAGATGACCAAAATTATTTTGCCGAAAAAAAATTAACCCACCGAACTTAAATCGTAACTGAACTCATAAAAAATTATAAATCAGCGAGGTTGAATGCAAAAGAAGCTTGATTCGACAAGTTTAAATTTGATTGAACTCGTTTTGATGATTCAAATTTTTTTCGGTTAAGTTTACTTGATCGACTGAAATTATAATGGATTTATTTAGTTTCAAACTGCTTATTTATACAAAAACATCGCGTACCAACTGAGTTATGTAACGTAATTTACATTGTAAATCCATTCGTCGTTTAGCGAATTTGACTTGAGGATTTAAACATTACTGGAATTGGCAATCCAAAATATTTTAGCTGGGAACAATGTTATGCTTCTATTACGTGATGATTTCAGTAATGTAGTCTGTCTATTATTATATATTAATTTATTTGTATGAAATATACGCGGTTTCCAGGAAACTTAATATTGAAGGCCTAAGTTATTTTTTCTTAGACTATAGTAGATAGTAGATAGATTTAGTATCATGGAAATATTGTCCTACTCGTCCGAAGGCCACGCTGGCCATACTCATAGTAGATTAGTCAATTGCATAGGAGATATAGAACACAAATGTGGGCTTTTCTTAATTTCTAATTTTGTCATCCCTAAAAAATTGTCGCCCTGGACACTAACCCCGACTGCTCCTAGTGTAAGCTCGAAGTTACAAGCATATCCATGTATGTATAAGAAAATAAAACATTCTAAAGATAAATGAAATCAGATCACGTGTAGATATCTTATATATTTATATATACTCATATATTTTATCAGAAAAGGAAGTCGCACACAAAAATATCAAGTACATTGACCAGACTTGTCAATAAAGCATTAAAAGAGCTAATCAGATTTGACTTTTAGAATACTTAGACAAATGTAATTAATACATGAATAAATTGATATGATCACGTTTTACAAATACCACGTGATTGGTGTTATCATTTATTGCCTTTTTTATAATTTGTTTTATATTACATTTTATAATCTATCGAGGAAAACTTTTGGCACGTTTTATTTATGTCATTAACATATATGACTGTTTTATTTTTAGTTTATTTATTTAAATACTAGCCTTTGCATGCTACTTCATACCTTTAATATTGTCCGTTCTTATAATTTTAAATCTACTATTTAATTTTAGTTTTTTCTTTCATTCTTAGATTTTACCTCTTTAGTTGGTCTATGGCTGTTTACTTATTGGCATAAAATGTTGAGCGTTTGCCTTTAAAAAAAAATTAAATGGGTTCTTCTTAATTTACAATTTAATCTGTATATTAAATAACATCAATACGTTAAACTTTAATAATGATAGTTTAATAATATGTTTATTGGATTGCCATTTTAGAAACTACATCTGTGGTAGGTCTTAGTTATGTATAATTCTATTAAATAACATTCATTTGCATTCCTGTTGACGGACGAAGTGCGTAGTTAGTTTTGTTACGAGTATGTTTGGAATTTTGACCAATCAAATAAATCTTTGCGGAGAATTTTAGTGACTTACTCATATACATACATATGTATAATTTATAATATTAGCTTTAAATTGTGAAAGATTTTTCGTCGCTGCCAATACATAAGGAAGTGATAAAGATCTATATATAACAAATATTTGAATTAATTACAAACGGTTTTTGGACAATTACGATCACTGCACGTGACTTTGAATCTATAACATACAAAAAATTTATACAAATATATATTCCATAATATCCGCTTCAAGAACTAGTTACTCCAGACATGTTTGTTGTATAAATATCGATACAAAATAAATAAAATTGTATTGACTGATTGTGATTTTAAAATTTACCGTTACTGAGTTACCTTTTTAAAAAAACAGATAATTATTACAATTGTAAAGTAAACAACTGAATAGCTTGGTAAGTATTCCATGATAGCGTTTGGTTTTTATTTTATCAAAATCGGTTTAGTCATCGAAGGTTATTTACCGCTATCCTAGGTAGGTATTGGCTAGGTAGGTAATATATATTTTAACTCATAATGAAACACTTAAATCCACAACAGCGCGATTTTTAAGACATTTTCTGCCTCGCATAACCACTCTGTGGAACCAGCTTTCGTCGGCGGATTTTCCGAACCGATACGACTTGGGAACCTTCAAAGAGCGTACCTACTCCTTCCTTAAAGGCCGGCAACGCACCAGCAAGCTGGTGTTACAGATGTCCATGGGCGGTGGAAGTCACTTTCCATTAGATGAGCCTCCTGCTCGCTTGCCTATGACATAAAAAAATAGGAGTAATAGTACCTCTTATTAAAATTATTGCTCCAGTGGTAACAGAAGGGCTGATTCATTTTTTGCAAAGATGATCGGAATTACGATTCAACGGAGAAATGTTGCTTAAATTATGAAACCATGCCGCGCGTTCATGACGTCACGTTCATTTGTACGCATGCCTGACTGAATATAACGCTTACTTTAGCTTGTACTTGTATATAAAGACGACATAACCAAACTTCGTATCCAAATAAGTGCCTAGGGAAAGAGGTCATCACTTTAAAGCAGCCAGTTAAGGAAATATCAGAATTACTCTGAAAAATGTTCACTCGTGAATATTCATTTCTACGCCGATTGCCAAAAGTCAAAGTCAAAAATCTTTATTCATATAGAAGTGTTTGCACTTGCTTATTGATTGTCAAAAATCTACCACCGGTTCGGAATTTAGCACCTCGGACCTGAGAAGAACCGGCGAAAGAAACTCAGCGGGATATATTTTTTTTCATTTTTTTTAACCATTTTCCATGTAGGTACAATGATAAGTATATTTTAGTTGTTTGAAACAGCCTGGAGGCGATCATTTCATTCCCAAGGTGTGCAGTCAACTAAAAAGTTATTAGTGTTGTAATATCCTTTAGCACACAAACGCTCTTTAACGACTCTTTTCAATTTTATAATTGAATAATTTTGAACGTTTTCTGGGATACTGTTGTAAAAACGTATACATTGCCCCAAAAAAGAGTTACTAACCCTGTGTAATCGGGTACTTGGAGTAACAAGTTTATTCTTGTTCCTAGTGTTAATAGAATGTACGTCACAATTTCTGGGAAAATCATTTATGTTTTTGCGTACATACATAACATTATCAAAAACAAATTGAGAAGCGACAGTCATTATTTTAATTTCTTTAAATTTACCTCTTAACGAATCTTTTGGGACCAGGTTATAAATTGCACGAATAGCCCTCTTCTGCAGTACAAAAATAGTATAAAAATAGTATATAATATCCAACATTGGATCCAACACTAATTAATTAATTTGTCATTTGCCACGATAAATAAACGTCTGATTTCACCTATAGACCATCAAATCTGTTAAAGTCTGGCTCTTGTATTTGTAAAATCCCATTGAAATCTATCCATCTGTTCTGGAGCTACCAAGAAAACGACTGATATAGACGAAAAACGTTGACATAATCCCCTCCCCCCCACTTTTCAACGCCTCGAGTGACAATGACGTTCGTGAATAACACATTATGTCTAATGGCGCATATACGCGTTGTAACACGTCTCGCGGCGTCGGGTTAACTTATCTATTACCATTTAAATATAATTTTGAATCTATGCAATAACCATTAATTTTATTTATTTATTTATCACGAGGAAGTTCTTTTCTTAGTAATTATTCGTTATCAAATGATATAAAGTGCTATTTTTATTTTGTATGAATAATATATTAATTTAAATCGCGTATGATGTTTTCTACAAATGCAATCTGGTTTTTTAATTATCAGACACAGAATATTAAAGAATCTATTCGATTTTGACTGATTATGGATAGGTGACCTAGCCTTGAACTCACTGAATTATTAAAATATTATCATCTACAAATTTATAATAAATTATCATACGTCATTTTTTAATCTGTATTACATAAAATAAAACCATTAAAGGACCGTGTGTCTGACGTATGATTTTTTTTTTTTTAATCTTTATAGTAGAAGATATTTTATATGAGGCCAAAAATGTTGTTAATTTATTTACATTTCCTGTCTGTGATTGCAAGATAGCATTACCCATGTTATATAATTTATTAATTTCTATGGGATAAATATTCCGGATACAACAAACTCTTACAAATGATTTGGTTATCACTCGTGTGATTGATAACATATGACTAATTATCTAAGTTTCCTAACTAGGCAGCTACCAGTAGAGCTACTTAAGGGTAGGAACACAATCTTAGGATATGTAGCAATAATAATTGATATTAAAATGATTAAATTAATATTCACCTTCGAAAACTTTACTTAGTATATAGGTAAGTATTATTTTATTTAAATAAACATTCTTATATAATCATTAGGTACTACTACATATAACATTAATAAAATATTTCAAATATGTTTAATTATGAAACAACTTTTATTCAACATACGTAGTAACGTAGCCTTAACTTTGTGAAACGTGCAGACATTTTTTCGCCATTTTGACCTTTGCTATCAAGGTCATAAGGTATCATGTAGCATGCGTAGAATGTTTTAATAGCGTTCATTTTATTGTTTAGTCATTAATATTGTTTTTATGTAAATTTAGTTTATTGAATTAAAAAATGAAATAAAAATATCTTTAAAGTAACTAAATATTCGAAAAGAACTACAATTCAAATATATTTTCTGTATGTCTGTATATTTTTCTTTTTTTATACGTCACTTGTCGATTCATTAGGGGTGTCGCCTATAAACTCATAAACTTAATATTTCACTTAAAGCTTAAAGACATATTAAAAACTTATATTTGGTCGGATTACATGAAATTTATTATAACTATTAGTTAAGATTTATCTACAAGTATTTTCGTCAATTCTCAGCCTTTAGTTAAGTCGTATAATCCAACCCCGGGTCAGGCCAATAAATATCACAGTTTTCCTGTATATATATTAGCAGAGTTTACTCTCATTCGGTGAGCACAAATGAAGCCGTTGATCCTGCATCTGAACTATTTCCGGTCGAATCGGATTTACCGCCCTCAGGCCTGTCTTAATCCAAAAATCCGGGTACCACATGTTAGGGTGTTAGGGTGCCTCGCGTATAATGGTAAAGTCTGGTACCATTGGTGACGCGGTCAGAAAATCTCCTAAAATATTTTGGGGAGGGGAGATCGCCTGAATACTGGTTACACCCGGGCGTTTCTTGTGTGATTTGCAAGAGTGGACTAGTCTTTAATCAGACATTGACTGTTCTCTCTTAAGAATGGCCGTCAAAACCGCAATGGGTCAGTATGACGTCATCATAATTAACTGTCATATTTATTATGAGTGCGATTCATATTTGTACACGTGTATACTTATTATAATAATATTTATACAATAAACAATGATAAAAAACATTAAATATCGCAACGTGACTCAAAACTGGTCTGTCAGTTGATTGGTTTATGAACTGTGATGGGAAAATAAACCGATAATGTTTTATAACGATAAAATAATTTATGCGAAATGATTGCATCCTAGCTTATAAACGATATGAAGATTATATTATTCAACGGCTAAATGTGATTTTTATTTAATGATAACGATCTTCGATTTGATAAATTTGTTTAGAGTTTTGCTTGCTGGTAGGAACCTGTTGTAGCCCGTCTTGTTAGGCTATAGCTACAGGCTATAACTACAAGCACAAGGGACATAACAACTTAACTAGCTTAAGTCTATCAAGTACCCTATATTCCATATATTAAAAAACATATTCAATGTATGTCAAACAAATTTTTTCAATAATATTTGTCAGCATTAAACATTAAGATGCTTGAGTTTATATATTCGAATGCGACACGTCCCTATTTCGTACAGTAACTACAGTTCTTAAAGTTGAAAGTTCCAAAATTCCAAAAATACCAGCGAATAGTTACTTAAATAAATCTATGTTCCAAATTTCGGCTTCCTAGACTATATACAAAGTCTAGACTCTAGACGGCCAAGTTAGTCATACAAACGATTTTATTAGTGTAGAATACTAGTACAGAATCTTATAAGGTTCTCGAACTCTAACACGATCGTGAAATGTCATGAAAGTGATAAGCGATGTTGACTATAATTATTATGACATTTCAAGGAGACACGCATCAGAATAGCGATCGACTTATCACGTGATCAACGAACTATTTTATGAAGTAATTTAAACGAAAGCGAAGTTCGAAAGTTATTATAAAACTATTTTTAATTGCTCGAGCGTGTGTGACCCCCCGAATCGAGTATTTAATTAATGAAGATTAGCTCAATATGACTCATCAATGCCCATAGACATTAGTGCCTTGTGAAGTTTTAATCATTTCTTACATAACCAATGCGCCACCAACCTTGGTAATTGAGACGTTACGTCACTTGCACATTTTCCCTTCAATCCGGAACACACCAATACAAAGTATTGCTGCTTGGCGGTAGATTATACGATGAGTGGATGGTACCTAACCAGACGGGCTTACATAAAACCATATTACCGATTCTTTTTTATGTTACAATAAACAGGACTCAATTTAAAAAAAAAAAAATTGTTTCATTGATTATATTTGCAACTAAAGAGAATCGATTCGCAAACACCTGTCATAAAAGCTCTTCTATACAAGACAGGTGATGAGATGTTTTTTTGACAAAATCATATGTGACTCACGTCGAGCGTGCTGTCTGATGTTACCATCGAGTTTTTTGAAACTTCGACGTCTGTTATGACCCTAATTTAATCAGCTGATATGCAATTTAAGTAAATCCATAATTTCAAATAACCATGTCTTAAGTTAAGTGTAATTGACCGTTTTTCTAGATTACACTTACAATTGAAATGTAAGTATGCGGTTCAGACAAAATATATACAGGACTACGCGTTAAACCTTACCTAAAGTTACTTTTATACTGGAAATATTAAGGTTTTTGACCGTTTCAATGATAAAAAAAATTATTAAATATATAGCACGGATAAAGTCGCGAGCAATAGATAGTTCCAAAATTCACGTTATACAAATATCGTGGCTAGGCCGTAATGGTCAAATAGCTAGAGAACGGTTGCATTGGGTTCACAGTTCTCACGACATGACTCATAACAGAGGTGGCTATACGACCCGTTTCGAGCGGGACCGTCCCGATTTTCCGTGATATATCACCTTGTTCCGAATAATAGCTTCTAGCTAAAATATATAATAATTAATTATTTATGAATAATTTTATTACGGGGACCTACATCAATGTTGTCTATCATAAACGGGACATGTCATAATGTCCCGTTTTGAGCCAAAATAAAAATCAAAATATATTTTATTCAAGTATGCTTTTGAATCGTCGTTTTACGGACTATTATATTTAAAGGTACAACAGGCCAGACAGGTCCCGTCTTAATACAACAAGCGCCCGACTATTCTGGAGATATACACCCAAAAAAAGTTTTTTTAAGGGATCTTCTGAAACGTTGACCATCATTGGTGAGGCTTTTTAGGTTAGGCTTTTTTAAGACGGGTCTGTTTGATAGTAGATTCTATCGAGAAGTACCGGCAAGAAATTCAGTAGCATTTTTTTCGCAAGTTATATTAGTCACGCATGGAAATGAAAAATATCAACTCCACGCTCATTATCATCTATTAGAAATATAATGGAAAGCGGAGATAGCCCAGTGGTTAGAACGCGTTCATCTTAACCGATGATTTCGGGTTCAAGCCGAGGCAGGCACCACTGAATTTTCATGTGCTTAATTTGTGTTTATAATTCATCTCGTGCTCGGCAGTGAAGGAAAACATCGTGAGGAAACCTGCATGTGTCTAATTTCAACGAAATTCTGCCACATGTGTATTCCACCAACCCGCATTGGAGCAAAATGGTGGAATATGCTCCAAACCTTTTCATCAGAGGGAGAGGAGGCCTTAGCCCAGCAGTGGGAAATTTACAGGCTGCTTATGTTATATATGTTATGTAATAATATAATGATTTAAATCGTAATGAATGATTTTAATTTATTTATAAGTAAAGTTAAATGTATTTGCGAAATTATAATGTAGAAAATGGTCACATACTCCGACCGCGTTTGAATTCGGGAAAGGTGCATTGTTGTCAGCCTTCGGAACTGGTGTTGCAATTCCTACTTCCGTGATCGAAATTGCTTTTAATTAAATATATTTTGATATCGTAAATCGATATTATCTGTATTGTGATTGAAGTTTTGGTTTTATCTACATTTAATATATTTAGTTCCGGATTCTTATGCATATTCTTACTGTATATAATGACAGACCAATATTTTTTTTCGGAAAAGCTGTAGGTCTTACACCTTACAGCCGATCCAAATATACATTGGACTAAATACACAACTTTGACCTATTAGAATTTTTATGACATCCCAGACCCATTTTATTATGAATTCGTTAAAAAAATGGCGATTACAATTTTAACGACGTTGCAATAGGAATAGCGTTATATTCTCAATAAAGATATATAAATCAATAACTGTTTGTATTGCACAATATATAAGAGCTTTCGTAAATATAAATAATTAGATACAGAAAAAAAATATACCACGCATGGAATATGTATTTTTTTTTCTTTACCTACAATCAAGCACAAAGGTTGACTAGCAGAGAATGCTTAAGGCCGCCATTTTATGTAATAGTTTTGAGGAAAGTTTATATACAATAATATATATATATACTTAAAAAACGAATTCCCTTGAGGTCGTTGTAATAATTTTAAAGAAACATTTTCATTCGTTTCACTACTTTTCCTCAATAAGCCATTTAAGGTTCGATGCATCACATCGCTTGCAATCCAATTTAATGGAATTTCTTCATTGTAACAATGCAACCTTCGTTTGTCGCTTCCGTTCATTGTTGTATATATTGAGGTATGTATATATCGTTGACCTCGCATTCTCGGTTTTAGTTCAGAGGTTAACAGAACTTACTGGTCATGTGAGATAAATTTTTAGTTGACGTGTTGAAATGGAAGGTAGTTTGATCGGATATGTCGTCACTGGATAATAAAGACTCTTCTCGTACGTCCATTTTGTAAAATTACTTTTCGTGCCTTTATGAATTTGAATTTGCCAATTTAAGCTTGAACCGCATATTTGTTTAGTTGAAAAATATTTTATTTCCAAATTAATATTTAACTTTATTATTAAAATTTATTCCACATTAATTTCGAAAATAAATACTATTTTCAATTGTCATTTGTAAACTAAAATAGTCTACCGATTACACGGTACAATGTATGAGATAAAGATTTGATTTTTTTTTTTTTTAATTTCCAAAATAATATATAAAGCCTAACACACACGTAGGACGCTGCTAATAAACTATCTACTATCTAATATTACCGTTGAATTATTTACGATTTTCAATACTTAGTAAACGATCACGTTTACACATATCAGAAATATGAAGCTGATCGAAATTCTCATCACCTCCAACCTCGCTGTCTAATTAGCAATGCAAGTGGAGCAAAATAACAATGAATGCCCCACGAGACGTTATTACTTTTAGTTTTCTCAGCCTTGACCACTTTTGATTTAATGTAGGTGTGGCTTATTACCACCTCAGTGAGCAAAATTGTTTTATATTGATTTTATTCCTAAGCAGACCGAGAAATTACTTACTCGGTAAAGTTAGTTTGGTGATCGAGCGGGTATCATATAATTTTATACTTATAATAAGTCTTTGGTTGAATTTTAAATTAAAAAACAATACGTTCTTGAGCGTTTGCGTTCTAAACGATATTACGAAACCAACTACTATCTCTGCATAGTATAAAATAAAGTCACTTCCCACCGCACTTTGATCTTTTGAACTATGCAACGGATTTTGATGTGTTTTTCATTACTAGACAGAGTGATTCAAGATGAAGGTTTTATATGACGACGACGACGAGAATTGCAACTTTCCTAGCTGGAAAACAAAATAAATTTTCTTTTTTTGTTTGCTATACATTCTTAAATTTGTATAAAGACCCTTATTAGGTAACTATTTTAAATGATAACCAATTATTTTGGATAGAATTGGATCGTTTCAAATAAAAATTATTAATTATTAATCCTATCGTAAAAAAATATTATTATCTTAGAGAAAATAAATTCACACTAAATTTCCTAGAACCAGTGGTTGATTTTAGACAGTTCATAAGCAAGTGTGACACGTCTATATTGAATGAAGGGTTTCATTTGGAAAATAATTCGACTTTATTATTACAGGAAGGCGAAGAAGACATAGGAGATATCTACCAAGACGATGAAAATGGTGCCGCTCTTCTTATCAGAAGGCATCCGAAACATGGCAAACTCGTGGTGGTGAGTGTATCGTTTAACTATAACTAGTGGTTGTCAGCAGTGGCAGCAGCATTAGGCATAGAAGTCTATGTTCCTTGGCGTTCAAGCTTGGTATATACTAAATTTTGGCTCGGGCCTGATATAGTAACAGACACAGACAGAGTTACTTTCTTAATTATTTTAATAGTATAGATTCTATATACTTACCAAGAAAGATAAATGTACATGAGCTGAGCTTGCTGGACCAGAATAATTATTACATTTTTTTTTTTTGGAAAATTTCGTAGTTATTTCGTATACCTTTAATACTTATGCCAGCTTGTTCAAATATCATCACGATAAACTAGACAACAGTATAGGCCAGGATATGAGGGGTGGCATTTTCTTTTAATATAAAATGTCAATTTTTTTTTTCTTTTTTAATTTATATTTTAATCGAAGGTTAAAGGTTAATTATGCCAATTATATGGCTATCACTTAATTTGTCTATCCTTGCATCTGTAGTAGGTGTGCAAAATAAATATGCATAAACTATTTGATTTGATGTTCAGACATTTTCTTTATGATTTAAAAAAAAAAATCAGTAACGTAATTGTATATAAGAATTATTCTATGTTGTTGTCCCTGTCTAATACGTATGTATATTTTCGTCTTGGATAACAACGATTTAATTGAATATGTAATTAAACAGTTCCTAGTTTTCCGAAGGGAAATACCCGTAATAATTCTTATTATTGTCTAATTATAAGTATTTTAATTCTTATCTATATTATTACGGATATAATCCAGCACGCAATATAAACCTATAAGTGTTAATTAATTAATAATTAGTAGATTAATAAAAATTAAACCCATCGAGTTAATTAACTTCGCTCATTTAATTTATTCTATCAAATGACATTTGTAATTGATTAAACTATTTTCGTTAAATATGTTATAATTATTATTTAATCATTCGTTAAGAAATTTCATATATCAATATATAAGGCGATTACCTGACTAGCTTAATATGAAATTGCTTTAGTAATTTTACATAGAGATGTGAAAGTTGAAAGAAGGATTCATTTTAGAATTTAGAGACGCGCTCGAGAATGTATTGCACTCTTTAATATTTTCGTTCCTAAACTATTCAACCGATTATGATGAAAGATGTTTTGCATACAGCTAAGGCCCTGGCCAAAAATAACAAGATTTTTCTTTGTATGTTTGCCTCGCAATAAGTAAGGCTAACTGTGTGAGTCTGCGAAGTCTGTACGATTATAGTTATACAAAATTATGGTAATAAGTACGTTTTTGAGATGACACGTGTCTTATTGTCAAAACCCCTATAAATATATGTATTTTTGTCTTATGTAGTGCTAATTTGAAATATATTTAACAATATAATAATCAAGATTATATATATGTATTAATGTTTGACGTTCTTCCAAACACAAATAGATACGATCTCTGTAGGCAGGGTTTGTGCACGTGTTGTCAGGTTACGATATTAATCCGATCCAACGTCGACTCAAAAAAATAAAACTCGGCTTAATCGTAGCTGATGGTCAATTCTGTTTATATCAATTACGAAACGATCACGATTATATTCCGATCCAACTTCGACGGAACCGCAACTGATTGTTGTGTTAGTAGAATAGAAAAACGGCTGAACGGCAACGATTACGTTTCTATTCGATTCCGATAAAGTGCACGACTCGTTAGTTTGTATTGCTTTCCGGTTAGTATTGTATTGTAAGTTTATTTTAATTTGATAAAATGAGGAAAAACTCTATTATGATGTCAATTTAAGGCGAAAAATCGTTAAAACGATAAAAATATATGTTAATTATATCGACGGTCTGTCAACGCGTCACTTAAACCGGAAAACATAATATTTATTGCCAGTAATAAAATTGACGCGTTATTTAAAGAATTATCTATTCATTAAATTTTTTAACTATGTTTTTTTTATGTTTTTGGTACTAATTTAAGAATTATGTTAGGCAAACGAGAGCCGTGATAGCGCAGTAGAACACACGACATTTGACAGAACGTTTTGAGTTCAATCCCAGGCGAATTAGGGTTTTTCTTTTTGATTAATTTATCTCGGGCTGCACGGTAAAGAATAAAACTCGTGGCAAAACGTCCCTAAGACACTTGAATTTGATCACGTATGCTTAACAAACCGCAAATCCTTCTCAACATCAAAAGAGCCCTTTTGCCAGGATTGAGATATTTGCTTTTATTTTAGGAAATCGTCTTTACATTTTAAAGGAAAATATATAATAAAATATAAATCTAATTAATTGTAAAAGAAAATTGGAAAAAGAAGGAGTACAGAACAGGCAGTCTCGTTTACATTTTACTAGAAACCAGTGACGTAGCTATCGTAGGCCCAGGTGGTACAGTGCACCAGGACCTCGGAGCTCAGGGGACCCTCTAACCTTAGCTAATTCGCCAGCTCCTGAAGCTAGAAAACCTCGACCCTGCTCACAATATTTTTTTTCTATACATAATTTTGAAGGGCAATAAGAATTAAAGAGAGGGTAGACAAAGGGGCCCGATTCTATTCTAATGCACCGGGGCCCTTGCCCACCTAGCTACGCTATTGCTATGAATGCGACTTAGTTACCAGAGGGTAGTTTAGTTACCGATTGGCGATGTAAGTAACAGTTAACGCTTTTTAAAGCGCCAATTTCTATGGGTGGTGTCCAATCTCGCATCCAGTGGCACTAAATTAAAAATATGTACATCTCTTTCTCAGTATAACTATCTCGGATGTTAAATCTTATATATTAATAGCGAAGTTGATTTTTGTCCCCGTGATTATGGGACGATAACTGCACATACAAAATTGATAATGGTCTCATTATGAAGAGCTCCAACCGTAAATGTGCAGAAAAATAAATATGATTCTTGATTGCAATATACTAAATTGTTACAATTTAACAAATCATTCTTTTTAGTGAGCGGAATTTAGTTACAGGCCGGTACAACCGCTGTTTAAGAAAAAAAATTAAAAACGTAAACTAAATTAAAGTAAATTGTTATCGACAAACTCCAATTCTAACTGAACTAATGCTATTTGATATTAAAGATTTTATTTAAATAAGGTTTGTTGTGTGACTTGCAGTTTACTCGAAATTCCTAAAAAAAACTTTTGAATAAACGCTAAGTTTCGCGGGAGACCCACTAGTATTAATTAATACTCGTAAATAAAAAGTATAAGTTACATTTTCCAATATATATCATAGCCGAGAATATTACTCGTCTAAATACAGATGCAGTTTGTAAACGTTACATACATATGAATCCTTACTGTATAAAATTTTATCGTATTATATATTCAGACATAGATTGTAGAACTTTCGATAAACTCTCCAAAAATCGTATACTTACAGATCAATGTTTTATTTTAGCAGTGTACGTTTATAGGTAGAGTGGGCCAGTGTACCTTATATCCGACACAAGGTAAACATCCCATAGCTTATAATTATTACGATGTTAATTTTTATAACCGAAAATAACCTCTGCCCGATTGTCTTTCATTTTTTTTTTCTGTATTTTATTTGTGCCAAAAAGGCACAGATTATTTCGCCAATGTCACGTGCGATGGAAAAGACACGATATAGATTGATCGGATTAAAATTTAAAAATAATTCGCTTTTGACATAAGTTTGACAGACAATAATTGTTTTTTTTTTTTTAATAATCGAGTATGTGATGTCGTCGTTCAGTATCCGAAACAGGATGTAGGTACTTAGTAAATATTTTGGGCACGTGTCAAAGTCATAATATTATATGTGTTAGATTATTCGAGACATGGTGATGTGGGTTATCCCAAAGCGTGTCTGGAGGATAAAACGTTTGTGTGATTTGAAATAATGAAATGAAAATCATGACGGGATTATGTAAACCAATTTCGGTATTAGTGAACGATATTGCTGAGTCATCGACATTATTAACATTATTTGATTTTCTATTTTGGTTTTGTTATCGATATAACAATACAGTTAATAGAATATATTATATAATCGTGACTTTTGGTACATAGAGTGACTTTTCAAAAATATTAATTGCAAAGCGTGGAACTTAGTACACGTGATAGAGCTCAAAGTGATCAAGACAGTAAGAAAGAAAATTCGTACGTGACATTTGATAAATGATATGGCACAACTAAAGGTCATAAGAAACTGACTGAAGTCTAGCATTTCAAGCATCAGTATCAGTAAGTTCCAAGGAATTAGTATCGCACATCTATACTACTATTATAAATGCAGAAGTAATTCTGTCTGTTTGTCTGTTGCTCTTTCATTGTCAAAAAACTGAACCGATTTTGATAAAATTTGGTATGAAGCGATCTTGAACTCCAAGGACATAAGTTACTTTTTTATACCTAGCCGTGAAGAAGAAGTGAGAAGCCGCGGGTGACAACTAGTATTTAATAAAATAGAAATATACCAATGTTTATAATATATATCACTATTTAAAATGTAATAAGGTATCGTTACACTATCAGTCAGCATCAGTCTCAACAGATAAAGAAAAAATTAAAAAAAGTTTAGAAATAAACCTTATATATATATATATATATATATATATATATATATATGTATTCAAATTCGACCTTGGAATTTACTGTAAAGAAGGAGTTTAAAATTACCTTTCTTTAACCATTAATGAGATGATAGCAAAACTTTGCTTGAATGTTATAGTCGTACACTAATACATATCTTTGTAGCAGGAAATGAACGACTTCTAAAAAAAAAAGTCATAAAATGATATTTCCACAGAATGGAAAACTATTCGTAGAAATATAGTTTTTTTGTATTGATTAAAATAAGGACATAGATTGTCATTTGTGGGCCAGAATTCAGCTTATAGTGCAATTAATAAAATTAGTTGATATCTTAATTTATAACCTAGTTTTTTTTTAAATAAAAACCGAAGCAAGTTTCCTGTTTATGATAATTTAATTTACTATTCAATTTCAATTTAATAACTATAAATACAAGTGTCATATATTTCCCTATGCTGCCATTATTTGTGTCTATCTTTTTTTACAGCTCGCTATGTTGTGGCCAGCATCTAAAGCTAGAGATCAAAATGTCAGACGTTCAAACAAATAAAATGTCTCTGGGTTAATTTCAATGAAATCTCAGTAACAAACCGGAGTTATTGTAATTTTCTTTAATTTATATCATCAATAAATCATTCTTTACTATTTGCCGCTCGCGACTTTGGTTGCTGTTTAGTGGTGGGTCGTCAGGTATTAAGTATAAAAAATTGCCTATGTTACGTAGGGTTGAGCTTGCCTCAGACAGAATTTCATCAAATTCGATTCAGTGTTTTGGTCGTGAAAGAATAACAGACAGACAGAGTTACTTTCACTTAATTTATGTTATTTTGCCTAATCATTAATTAATTCAAACAACCATACATTCAGACAAATGTCTTTCGAACAATTTCGACATTAATATTTTATTAATAAATTTAAATAATGTTGTGTTTATAAATACTTCAAAACAACGAACTATAAACATCGACAGACAAAAGAAACGCAAGTAGTCTAAGGCCGATTGCAACAGAAGCTAACAATCGGCGGGAAAATCTAACAAATTGTTGTCTTACAACTATACATCACTATTATTACTTGGAGCTACTACTATTGGTATTTCAATGGCCTAAAAGATACGTTAATATATATTTTTTAAGACGATCGTCATTGTCGAGCGAAATTTTTAAGTTTTTTTTATGGTAGCGTCTTAATTATGTTAAACTGATTTTAATTATTTATTAATAATTTTAAAAACTGATAATTATTATATGATTTTATAGTAAAAGAAAGCCTTTTTGGTAATACAATTCTATGTTTAAGTTTAATGCATTAGGTACACGTTTGATGAATCATTAAACTAGAATTAAATATATATATAAGAAATGAACAATTTTGACGACGTTGATGAATAACACGTATTCCATGGTTTCGTTCATTCGTTCAAACATTCGGGATATTACGCAATTCTCATGATAAATATCACTGTTTGATATTAAGCATTTTAAGAAATTGTTGATATTTTAAATTTAGAATGATTTATCTCTAAAAGATGATAATTTCCTTTATTTTTATTTTATGTGACTATTCTCAACAGGAGGGTTCAATCGGTCACGATTTAGTGATACGTCCGATCCCAGACACCATGGCCGTCCAAGATGATGAGATGTTCATGGACCCGACCAGCATGACTGACATGGTATCCATAGACACTGGTCTTCCTATTGGTGAGTTAATTTTATATATTTCCACTTTTTATACATAACTTTTAATTATTTATTATGACAATAAAGTCAAAGTCAAAAATCTTTATTCAATATAGAAGTGTTACACTTGCTTATTGATAGTCAAAAATCTATCACCGGTTCGAAAATAAGCACCTCGGATCTGAGAATAACCCGTGAAAGAAAACCGGCGATATTTTTTTTAAATGTCGTATTTTACAATTATTGTTTTCATATAATAACAATAAATATATTTTCGTTGACAGTATTAATAAAAGTTAGAAGTCCATAAATACTTATATTATGACTATATAATAAAATTGGTAACATTTTAGAACGTATAGTTTATTCCAACCACAAGAGGAATTGACATCGTATTGACGCGATATCTAGAATAATCGATGTTGTCCATTATGGATTTGTGAAAAAATGGCGTTTTGAATGTCGACGAGTCTGTTATCGGAACTTTGAAATTAAAATTAAAGTAAATATAAATAGTTTAGTGGTTTGTTCGTCTTTAATCATTCTCCGATTGGAATGGGATTTAGTCATTTTCGTAAATTCGCTTAATAAGCAAGTTTACATGTTATCTCTACATGTTATTTTGTTAACTTGATGAGTTTTGGTCATTAGTATGATTATTATACTATAAATGTAATTTATACATGACAAATTTAAATGACTCGTTGGTTAGGGACTAGCTAATATGACTGTAGTTCTCGAGGTCATATGCTCAAATCCGTGGTCGGGTATTTTATACAGAAAGCACAAACCTTTTGGTACTGCGTTTTAACCTTTTGGTTTTGCGTCTCTTCCGTCGTGTCAGATTTTCATCTGATCGATCGGTCTGATCAGCACCGAATATCGCTTTGTAATCTTATATCTAACCCAACATAAAAACAAGTGAAAGATAGTTTTACTGACATCAAGGTCAAAGTTCATTTGAGATTTGTTCTATACCTAGTGTGTGAAAAAAAAATTACCAACAGACGATATGACAGATAAATTTGAAGTGTTGCCATTCGAATTCAGTTATTAAACTTATCACCAATTGGTGAGGAAGTTAAATTTCAAAAAACAATATACAATAGAATAAATCAACTTATTTAAATTGTCGAAGCAGAACGTTAAAACTGGTAGTTTCTCATTCATAATGCTGTTTTATACAAATCAGGTGTATAACTGGTTTTTGCATATATATTTAACATTTACTAATTACTAATATATCTTATGATCGCAAACTTGCAATTAAGTTTTCGTCGTATCTTCCGTGAATTGAAATAACGTCAACTTTAATTGGCTTCCTTTTTATTTATACTACCTTCGCGCGTCGGCTTTCATTTGTTTTTTTTTTTTTGTAATATTATTTTGTGTGTGTCGGTATTTCAAATTGTAGATGAATTTTTTGATCGAGAGATATTCCGTAGCAACACGAATTATGGAAGTTGTGTGCTTACACTCCGGATTTCGGAAAACATGTAAAGGCGTTGGTCCTGCGCTTGAACTCTTTCCGGTCTCATTTGAAAATGATTGCCGTATGAGAAAATCGGTCTGAAAGACTTCATCATATTAGAAAAAGTTTTCTTTTTTTTCTCTATAAAAATAGAAATTACAAAAAGATTGTTAATCCAATCATTCATATATCTATACATATAATATATAATTTAATTTAAATTTATAACATAATAAAGAGAATATTAATTACTGTTTTCTTTTTTTTTTAGTTAAAAGGAAAAAGGTTGATCAAGAGCAACTTCAGAAGGCGTTACAAGGTGCTGGACATGTCATTATAAAAAGAGACCCGGCGCAAGGAGATCACTCAAGTGATTATGGTAAGATACTTGTTACCACTTTTTTATTGCCCTACTTGTTTGGAAAGAAAAGACTTGTCATTGAATAAAAATTGGCATAATTTTATTAGTGAATTATTTTCTAAAGTATATAAGACGTATGTAATTTGTACTACAGTCTCGACTATGATAAAAATCGATGTCCTAAGTCCTTCGTCATGTATCCTTGTCGCAGACAACGCATTTAGACAAGACAAGCAAACAAATCTACTTTCATATTTAAATTCCTACTCACTTGAGCAAAAAAACCTTTGAGCAAAGATAGTACCAAACTTAATATGCACTAAGAGTACTTTGGGGAGTAAATACACCAGTGCAAGGAGCAGGCGAATTGGACTTTGAATAAATGTTATATGTAATTGATGTCACGTTTAAGATAAGGATCAAGGAGGCATGAGGAGGAAAGGAGGAAGTTACCTTAGTTATATTCGTTTATAAACTTAGTAAAGGATTCCGATTATTTATATACGCATGTATATTTAAAATCCTAATACTTTTGTATCTAAACTTTTTTAAATTAAATGTGTCTGATGTCACACGGACATAAATCATTATGACGATAAATGTCGGAAACATGACTTCAGTCGCCATATTAAATATACATTATACGTTTGATTATTTTACATTTCGAGTTAACTTTTCGTCTTGTTATATATCTTTTATCAAAGCAATCTATATGATTGATTTACAAGAATACGAGTGTGTTTATTTAATTATTGCAAGTAAAAATTAATCTTGAATTATATGTTACTGTAAAAGCTCGAACTAAGGTAAATTCAAGATTTTCCAGTAAAACCTAAGATTTTTACCAATTATTAATGGTAAATGTCCGAAACGGTTTGCGATTCCAACTCTTGCCACCATGCAATTAGTAAATCTTAGGATTTACATTTAAGGCACGGTAAACGTTGAAAAAAATCATGTCATAACGTGTTATAAAATAATATCCGGTTAGGTTAGTTATTTAAAAGTCCGAAAAAGTCATCCCTTTATAATAAATACTTACATTTACTAAGTCATGTCGGTAAATGTTAGGTTTTACTGGAAAATCTTAAGATTTACCTTAGTTCGAGCTTTTACAGTAACACATATATATATATATATATATATATATATATATATATTCTTGCATACGGAAAAGCTATCAGCAAATCTATTATTAATATTTTTGTTTTAATTATTATAAACTAATGTTCTCTTCCTTCGCATGTATTCATTTAAATACGTATAATTTATAGGTTGATTGACATTAACGCCATCTAGTGATCACGTTCGCATGGCGATTCACAATGAATATTTATAATGAAATACATTATTAATAATGATCCTTTACAACTTTGTCTCAGATAATTTATTAAGTATATATTTTGACTGCCACCACGATAAATTAACACCTTCTGACTTGAATAGTTCATCATAGACGCTTTTTTTTTAAATATTGCAATTAGCGTAATTATCGTTAAACATTATAGTGCCTTAGCATTAAAAAAAATAATTAAATGTAAAATGAAACTCATTGGAAGCCAGAAATGTACCCTTTGCTCTTACGGTTATTTAAAAAATTTACATAAATGTTACGATACGTGGATTGTAGGAAGTTGATGAGTTTATAATTTATAAGAACATTATGCGTGCAAGCAGTTTTGTATTTTTTTCTTAGCTTCCTCGATTCTGTTTTGTCTATTGACAATTTGACTTAAAAAATATGAATATTCATATTATTATTTTTTTGCCAACAGTTGTAAATTTTTAACATGCAGATTATACAATAAAAATATACATATCGATTTTATCACATTTAATAGTTAATTTATAAGCAAATATAATAATATAATTTATTAGAATAATATTTCAAAATTCAGCTCTGCTATTTATATTTATACTATACATACCTAAAACTCTATAGGTTTTAGTCCTAACATGCACAGATAATAATAAAACAAACAACCTTTGTCCATTTGATAATCCGAATTATCCTTATTTGAGCATTTCGTGACTATTACGATTTTACGACAGACCTTTATTTTTGATTCGGTTCAGATATTTACAAGACGTGATAGACTGTGTGTCTCAATGCGGGTACGAATAAATTTCAAACGAAATAAATTGTTTTCTGTGCTATTTACTCCTGGCCGTTTGTAATAAAATTAATTTTATTTTTGATTCTGTCGATGCAGCATGGTGTAATACCTGTGCCTAGTATGTGAAATAATTGATTCAAAAATAATGCTAAAAAATTATGAGCATTATATTTTATGTCTTCTTGTGTGTATTTGTGTGCAACAAATAAAAATTAGCTTGTACAGATGCAAATCGTCCGGAAATCATTTTTTTTATGTTTTCGAATTCATTGCAGCCGACCCGAGTTTCTGAGATTTGTAGTGATTTACTACATGAGCTTTGGAAAGCGTTAAATCCAGTGGCCCTGCGCTAGATTTGTCTGCCCTATTTGTCTATCGCACGAAAATGCATCCGTGTTTGCGCAAAAACTTTTGAACTATAACATTCCAAGCACAAATGATTAACCTCGGGCTGAACAAAAATCTTCGTTTAATTAATGCGAGTATCATTTTAAAACACTATGAGTAGATTCTTACCTACTACTTTTATTTAAAAATATTTGTAGTATCATACTTAATAATTAGATACCATAATCATAATGTTGGTTCTTCTAGTAATATTTGCATTTATGGAACTTTGATCATTAATCTTAATCAATGGATTTCAATGCTACCAGTGATTATATTTCTGACGTCTAAGCTAGAAAATGTTAACTTTTTTTTTATATTAACCTTTCAAATGTTATTGATTATTTCTAATAAAACTAATTCCTTTTATGACTAATAGTGACCAGTAATAATTAAAAATGTCGTCCATAAATGCCAAACTAATTTCCCAGGTTTTTTTATCTGTTCTCCAAAGACCACTTTAATCTATAAAATAATTATAGTCAAACTATAATGATTAATTTGGAGCTAATTCTAAATTTAATGGTACACATTAAAAATTTAGGAAATTTATTAATATTAGGTACATATATCTCCAACAAATTCGCGGAAAGACACGTGTTCACCCACATGACAGGAAAGGCACCTATGAAAATTATGCAAAATGGCCGCAAAACTCGTTTCAAGTAAATGTCGTTGATTTAGTGTATATTAATAATTTTACGTATTCAAATTACCAATAAATATGGGAAGAGATGCCTGTCTGTCTGTCTTAATGATTACGTCTCGTAACAAATTGATTTTTATATCCGACATATTTTTTTGTCCGTTTTAATGTACTGTCAAATCGTAAAAAATATATTAAATGTTTGTACTGAAAATTTGTATGAAGGGGCTGTTTTCTGAATCGCGCTTGCGTTTGGTTCGCCCCAATATATATAGGGTCTCGAGAATAAAGTTTTTGGAACTTTTTTATTGTCCCAACTACCACGTAGTAGGTAATAAGTGTCAACCAAAATTACGGAAGTGTTTTTTTGAATTGCGAATGTACATGTACCTTTAAACATGTACATGCCAGAACACGGAAGAGTATAAAATCGATGACAAAATATATCTTCAGTTGTTTTTTTAATCGAATATTAATGTATTATCGTGTGAATAGATCGAGTGCTAATAAAAGTGTAAGAAATGTAATCTTTATGGTCGGTATCGTGGAGAGGTCATAAGGTCGAGTCTCGGGCATATTACGTCAGCCTCATAATATATTCGCGATGTTATTAAAATATCATTCATTAATCTTTTATTCGTATACTCGTGTTTTGGGGAAAACCATATATTTTAAAGAATTCACTATTGAACGCGACTTTGCTAATATTTAGGTGGATAGGATGGTACTTTTAATGTTCATAGTTCGGATAATTAATTTGTATGTAATATGATATATCATATAAAATATTTCGACATTTATTTTATATAATACTATCTGAGCCTGTGGCTTTACTCGCGCGGAATTTATAAATCTTTACCGAAACACACAAACCATCGCTCCCCGTTTTACCCCCTCGAGGGATGAATTAAAAAAAGTAGCCTATTTCCTTCCCTCAAACTATCTCCATACCAAATTTCACCTGAATAAATTCGGCGAATTAAGCGTGAAGAGGCAACAGACAGAGTTACTTTCGCATTTGTAATATTAGTATAGATTCCCTCCAATAAAATTATGGCTTGTACTGGGAATGAAATCAGGACCGGACATAACAAAAATAAACGATATTGAGTTTTATCTCTGAACTTTCAACACACACAAACAACATCGTTTAAATATATTTATATATAATTATAAATTATTAAATATTTCAATAAAATTTATATATATATATTCATTAGGTAGAATAACAAAAATACAGAATCAATAGAATACCTATTGAGTCTGTATTTTTGTTATATGAAAGTTAGATGAAAATATTGTTTTATTTAACTAAATACATAGTTTATCGTTCTTACTTAATATTATAACATCTAAAAATAATAGTAATGTATAAAAACTTTTATAAATAAAATATATACCTAAGTTTTATAATTTACAAATTAATTAAAACGATTTATTTAAATTGCGTCGCGTTAATGTATTTGACCATAAACAAGAGATTATACGACATTTAAAATTTTTAAGAATCGTTTATACTTTATGGAATGCAGGCGCCATATAATGTTAATTTAACAAAAAAAAAATATTGTTTAACATTTATTTTTTATTGTGTTCATTTGAATTGATAAATTTGACTTTGTATGCTAATGATATACTTCTTTAATTAAAGAAAAAAAAAACAATATACCACATTGTTTGAGTATATGCATAATATAATAACTTGTTAATATACATAATTATTATATAACAAAATGAAAACAATAATAATTACCTATATTTAATCGATTTTTTATTTGACTTCAAATTTATTTTATTTTTTTTAATTTTAGCATTCATGGAACCAGACCATCTTGGCAAGCGTTTCAGAAGGAAAAGATCGACAGAGTCGCTGAGCAGGCGGAAGAGAGAAGCACCATACGTTATATACCCAGAAATCCTTGTTATTGTTGATTATGATGGCTACAGGTATTCATAGCTTTATTAAAGAACTTGTTACCTGGATTAATTTTCCTTTGTAAATCATAGTACCATTTTGTACCATAAGTCCTAATTGAAAAAGGCTGTTCAGATTAAACAAAACTTAATCTAATAACAAATAGCATTATTTTTTTACAAATAAAATTCTTAACCCCCTTTTATTACTATCGATATCCAAACAATCATTGATTTTATGAAGTGTAATTTTTTTTCAATATATGAACAAACATCGCACGGAAGTTAATCCGTGCGATGTTTGTTCATATAACACTTAAAAATGTCATTGTCAATTAAACTATTGGATTGTAATAGGTATTAAAAAGTGAAATCTACGTAAATAGATTAATTACTTAAAAAAACAACGATGTTGTGTTTTATAATTTTTAATTAATATTTTCTCAGGTTACATGGCGGGGACAATTTGCAAATAAAACGGTATTTCGTCTCTTTCTGGAACGGCGTGGATCTGAGATACAAACTCCTTAAAGGACCAAGAATAAGGATATCCATAGCAGGCATTATTATCTCTAGGGTGAGTAATCTTACAAAAAAGTACTTGTAATCTGTATACTAAACATTGTCTGTTGCATTTTATTTATTTCTATTTTTAATATCTCCTCTTATTACTTTTTAAAACCTCTCAAAAGAGGTCATAAACTTATTTCATTAAAAAATATTTTAAGAGATACATTTTGTTAGTATATATATAGTATTTTATAATAATGATATATTTTTTATTTTCCTATATGAAATTAGATTTGTTTGTATTAAGCTTATTTAAAACGGATAAAGCACATTTATCATAAAATATATTTGCCTAAGTTTCTCATAATGAAATCAATACTTTTTTAATGAAGTGGGTTACCAGTATCAGCGACACACAATTACAAGGTATTATGTTAAAGGATTCTTAAATATTAAATCATTAATGAGCAATTAAAGGAAAACTGTAATCATTTTAAATTACAATGATTTATGAATAAATGCGGAACTTTTTAGCGTCTCATTAAAACTTACGAGTTATGTAAAAATACATGCGTCATATATTTTTTAATCTATACGTAATGACGAATGGGTGGTGCAGACATATTTATTTGCGCAAAATATCATAAAAATCACAAATCAATCGGAGAACTGAAGATCTTTTTTAAATTAATATGTAAATACAGATTTTACGATTTAAAATTATTTATAATTTATGACAAATCAATGTTTTATTCCATTGTTTTTTATTGTTTAGAAGCCAGTTTGAAATTAACCATCTCGTCCGTTTCTATACATAGTTCGTCTAGAAAGTTCTTTTTTGATTTCGGATAACCTTCAAGAACAGCTTCGATCATGTCTGAACAAATTCTCTTGCGTTTTCTTAAAAAAGGTTATTTATAAGATACATTATCATATTAATAGTTGTAATAATTTAATCTTAACATTTATACCGTATACCTGTATTCTTTAAAAAATATATCGTGGTCGTTTAATATTATTTTTTTAACGTTAACGCTTACAACTTCAGTAGAGTTGCGCAAATCGATCAACTTGTTTTCTAGTTTGACTATTTTATTTTTAATTTCCTCAATTTGTGATTTCGCGCTATCATTGGTCGGCGCGGATAAGAGGCTTTTGAGATTGAGTTCAGCAGTTTTTAGTAAAGATTTTTTTTCATCTAAACTGTTTGTTATGCTTACGATTTGCGAGTCATAATCTGAAAAAAAAAATTGTATGTTAACACGTTCGAGAACGTTCTAGATCAGAAGCAAGTGAGAGATGTCAATTTTTAAAACAATATAGCTAAGGCACATTCTTTAAGACCCAATTACTAAGCATTTATAGAGTAAGATACAATAGACATTATGTGAGACCTAATACATAATTATTTTCCTTATGACATTGTGTTTATAAAGACAGCTCTAATACTGGTTAGAATGAACGAGACGTTTAGAATTTTTTTAAATTAGGAAATATGACGTATAATTGTGGAAATTGTGAATGATGAAAATGATCGACGAGCAAACTCTTTTGTGCATTCAATTAATACAGATGTTCTAATAATAAGTACAAAAATGATCTTACCTTCTGAATCGCTAGCTATTTCTATACTGTCAGTTTGTAACGCTGCATATACCTTCTGTTTACCGTACAATTTGCACCGTATTTTACCTGATTCGTCTAATGCGTCAAGCGCTTTTTGTATTGCATTTTTAGAATACGTGCCCCTCAAATTAACTGTAATATCTGCACACGAGTACGGTCTATTAGTATCGGCTAAATATTTAAGTACAGCGTCACTTGCCATTTTATCAATAATAAATTAATTTACACAATGTAAAATAACAACAGCAATGACAATTTCAGAAGACTAGCTTTTAGTTTTGCCGCGTATTCTTTTTTGTTTTTTTTTAATAAAAGTAGCTATATGATATCATGTTTACAGCCAGATATTTTTGTTTATGCTATATTAATATTAAATAGGAGAAAATTAAACAATGTTTTGTATATATATAAGTCAACATTTAAAGCATATCTATTTTTTTATGATATATATTTATTTTTAATAATATTTTTTGATTTACGATACAAATTAACTCTGTGGTATGAAAAATAGCGACCGTTTAAACTATTTTTAAACATCCTGGAAAGAATTCACACATTTCCAATTTAAAGTTACAAATTTACGACTTATAAATAAAGTAATAGAAATCCAATATATTGTGGTTTATATTATTTGTGTTTATTTTTTTTCACGGTTGGGCGTTTGATATAAATGAGACAAATGAAAGGATACGAGCGAAACAAGATATGGTTGTTAACAAAAAATATATCGAATTAATTTGTATACATTAGCAACACCTGCAAAGAAATTTTGTTAAATTTTAACCAGAACATTTGAATTTTTATTAGACTTCAATCAAAACTGGTCTTAATTGTAATAATTAAGTCCTTATAATGTATAAAGTTTTTTTTTGTTAATATTATAGGATAGCAAGGTGGACTGGTAAATAGACCGACTGATATTAATTGATCACCACCGCCCATAGACCAATGTCTATGGGCGGTGTAATGTAATTCTTTGACCATTATTTAGACCGATTCTTTGAGGGTTAGTTACACTGGCTCACTCACTCATCAAACCGGAACACAACAATACTAAGTATAACTGTTTATCGGTAGAATTTGTGATGAGTGGTTGGAACAACCAAGTGAAATATTAGTGGCTTAGCCTTGCGCGAGGTTTTAAATAGGTATAAAATTATTAGGGACTTTTGGAATTGTCACTTTCCTTTAACATTTTTTTTTTAAAAATATAAACACAAAACAACAGTTAATATTAAAAACCATAAATATAGCTAATAAGACCACAAAGATCCACAATTTTGACTTCTTACAACATTGTGTTTTAATGAAACTCGAATCATCAACTAAATTATAAATTAAAACAATAAGTAAAAAATAAAAGAAAAATACTACAGATTAAAGTTAGTTTTACAATATAATGAGGTTTTTATCTCGAATGAGACTTTTTCCAATATAGAGCTATTTACTCAATAAGGTGCGCCTCTCCACGTTAAATAATTATAAGTGAGTAACTGTAGTGCTTACATAATGGCTTTGGGTGAAACGGCTAAAGAAAAAAAAAAACATTTAACTTAATTTTATTACAAATTAATGCATTTAACATGGATGGGCGGGCCTTCTTGAGTGAAAAATACTATACTTACAAAATAAATAGGTACATATTGTATTTAGGGATATTTTAATACTATTTAAGTTCATTAGTTTTTTAAGGTCATTTATTGGTTGATCTTTGTCACTTATACGTTTTATTTAAGGTTTATACACAGAGTTTAATGCTCGCTCGTTAAATTATTTGTAAGTATTTGATGTACAAAACGATATGGCACCAAAAATAAATGTACGATTAGGTTTGAAAGGTTTTTAAAATTATTTATCAAATATAAACCATCAATAGTTTTTGATGCGTTCGTTTTTTACATTATTTTAAGAATTGTTTTTTTAATTGTTCACACATTCTAAGCGTACGTTCATATGAATTATCGTAATAATATACATTTAACCTACGAACATAAGTAAAGCTCATTTGTATATTCAATTTAATTTTTTTTTTATTTTTATAATCAGAATGATTACAATTGTTTTCCAAGAACATCAAAATTAATAAATTTGACAATTTAACTTGTTTTTTTATGACCAACGTAAAACATGAGACGAATACCTAAATTATATTAATAGAACTAATGATTAAAACCAATTTCATCCAATTATGTTAATTATTATACTTGATTTTTTATTTATGTATTATATATGGATGCTTGATTGGTAGAGAATAATTTTTAAATGTCACCCGTCGAACGACTTTCAATCTAATTTAGTCTGAAACTACGATATATCTGACTTTATCGTATTTATTTATTATGTATTAAAAACTTTCTTAATATTTTTATATATAATTAGTATACACTTAAAATAAATTCACGATAAATTTAATATTACGAATGTGAACGACTCGATAATTATCGTACAAAAATATAGATTAAATATTGCCTTCTGTATTTGAATGCATTATTTTTTTTTTTTAAATCTTGGTTCGTATGTTGTGCATGTAAGAATTTTATACATCCAGGGTCGGGACGCCACACCGTATCTTGAAAGGAACCGCGTCGGCCGTGATGCTATCGATTCCGCTGCCGCTCTGACTGACATGGGCAAGTACCTCTTTAGAGAGAGGAGACTACCCGTCTACGATATAGCTGTTGCAATCACCAAGTAAGTGGAAAGAAAAAAAATGGCGTAAAGTTTTTTTTTATTACAGGAGCAGAACACAAATCTGAAGCTTCTTCATAATATTGCTTTATTTTATTTTTTTTTTTCTAAGATATAAAATACATCAGGCATATTGAATTTAATAAGAAAAAAATAAAAAATAATAATAAAGTCAC
Source organism: Vanessa atalanta (assembly GCF_905147765.1). Classification (NCBI taxonomy): domain Eukaryota; kingdom Metazoa; phylum Arthropoda; class Insecta; order Lepidoptera; family Nymphalidae; genus Vanessa; species Vanessa atalanta. Next base: position 4,050,297 of record NC_061894.1, on the reverse strand, counting down.
AGTTAGTCATTGTGATTAAATATGTAATAATGTATTGTGTAATCTACACATTACAATGGCAACCTTAATGCGTCAACTTCATTATATTTAAATCGTAGTCAGAGTATGTACGAATATTGGTACGCATGACTACGCCATTGTTATTCAGACCATGACGCTCAAATTGATTGAGATTATCTTAAATAAAATTGTAATTATATGCTCAGAAAAGTGCAATAAATATAAGAAATAGTATATTTTAATATATAATTCAACGGGTTTTTATTACACAACGTATATAAGGGTAAGTATACAATTGAAATTAATTTATACATAATTTGGCGCCATTTTTTCAAGTTTAAACGTCAGTTAATAATATATTTGTAAAAAAACACCTTAGAAGAATCCGAATGAAGACGCAAAAACTGATTTAACCAACAGGTATGACATGTGCCGACGACGCAAGGGTGGTCGCTGTACAAAAGGCACCGCTGGTAATTCAATTTTAAACAAAAACCTTTACAAGGTTGCGACTGGTGTTGAAATACTCAGCATTAACCGAGGCTTAAGAGTTAAATAACTCGGCTTGATAATTTTAATTTTATGTTTACGGTAAAGGATTTGGTAATGGCGCTGAATGTTGTCATAGACAACGTTCCATTTTTGAATGGTCTTGACACATGGTTTCGGTAATGGGAAGAGTTTTGATATAGAACTAATGACTGAATAGTTCGTCGCACGTTAATACGACAGGCGGTTATTTGAATCGAACCTTATCGTATAGGTGATAAACTCAGAGAAGAAATATATATATTTTTGAGCAATTTATTCAGCTATTTGTTTCCGTGGCTTTCAGACTAGACATGTGCAGGAGACAATACGCGAACGATGCGTGCAATAGAGGGACTGCAGGTAGGCGTGTGCCGAATTAACTGTTAATCCCCCCGAGCACGCCTTTTATCACATGTTCCTTCCCCCCTGTACACGACGTTTCACTGGAACCACGTTCCTCTGTTACCCATCCTCCCGAATCCGTGATTTCATTAGCACTCTGTGAATAATCTTTCTGCGCATATGTCTTTCTCTACACCATCCAATATTTCATGTATATAGAAAAATATTTTCCAACTCTACTTACGTAGTTTAGTCATAGATCTATTCCATTGTGTCACCTGAACCATAATTTTAATATATATACCTACTTCTAGAGACTTTCATCTGTATATGATTCATGCATCAAACCTACATTGATCCTTTTTTAAAAGCACATGATGACAGTAAAGCGAGCATTTAAAGAGATTACTTTAAATAATCGCTGTTCATATTTCGTTGTGTATGATAAGTCAAAGATCGCCCACATTTATTTCAACATAACGATTGGCTTCACGCGTCAAACCTTTCAAAAGGCCTCCAGTGCATCTTCTTACATTAACAAGAAAGTTGCGTAAGGTCAGAGGGACCAGTCGGCCCTACCTTACTTAAATGACACGAGGACATTCGTAAAATAAACTAACCCGTCTATTACGTACACCAAACTATACTTACTATTAATGGCGTTCATAAATATTCAGTAAACACAATCGATTAAGCCATTTAAGTTGCATGTTATTTTATGTTTAAGTACAAAAAAAGAGATACATTACCCATAAAGTTCAAGTGATGTAATTACTGGACAATATTTGTTTATGATATGTAAAAAGTTAACATATTATGACTTTTTTCCACACTTATCAATACTTTAGTTTATATGTCATATTTTAAAAACTAATATCCTAAAATTACGCATATGCTGTTATATTAATCGCATGGGTTACGCCTTAATTTTCTAACTTAGTTCAATATGCTTTGTTTGTGCTTTTTCTTGTTTTAAATATCTTAGTATTCGCGTCTTCTACGTTCTCCTGTAAGTACGAGCCCATAATTATCTTTGCCACAAATCATCAACATATGTATGTCTTCATCCAATAATTTATCAACGTAAGTACATAGTTCACTTTCATACGAAACCTTGACCTGTTGAACCTTTCCTGAAAATTGTTTTTTAATTATTATTTTTTTCTTCGTACACAAATACTGAGATATACTTTTTGATAGGATTCGCCTACGTTGGAGGCGCATGCGTTGTGAATAAACGACTTGAAAAAGTAAACTCTGTTGCTATCATCGAAGACACTGGCGGTTTCTCTGGCATTATTGTTGCTGCTCATGAAGTTGGACATTTGTAAGTTAAAAATTACTACATTTTAAGTTTGATTTTGCTCAATCAAAGTATTGACAGTTATTTTGTTGGTTAAAGCCATTTATAAATATATCTACATGCATATAGTGATTTACCCTGGGTTTTAATATCATTTTAGGCTAGGAGCAGTTCATGACGGAAGTCCACCACCCTCATATTTAGGAGGTCCAGGCGCTGAGAAGTGTAGATGGGAAGATGGATTTATCATGTCTGATCTCCGGCATACGGAGAAAGGTTTCCGTTGGTCCCCTTGCAGTGTTCAGAGTTTCCATCACTTCTTAAAGTTGGTTTATCTCTTTCTATAAATAATTTACGCTATTTTACGTTTAAAAAAATAGTCCCACGTTGGGTGCCAAAGTTTTATTCTAACTGTTTATTATTAAATCTTTAATTGTGACTATATTTTAAAAGGCTTCATATTTTAAACCGTTATATTTTTTTAAAAAATCGATTCGTTTCGTCTATCGTTATTAAGTAGTTGATTAGTATTGTGTTTTTTTTTTCATTTTGGAAAGAAAATTGTACGATCTGTTTACATATATCTCAAATGTTTTAGCGGTGACACTGCGACTTGCCTATATAATTCTCCACACGAAGATGACTCACTACCCCGGGTACTCCCCGGTCGCTTACTTACTTTAGATGCACAGTGTCGAAAGGACAGAGGAACTAGGTAAATCATAAATGCAATTATAATACATGACGATGTTATAAATATTATATATTTTTAACGATATTGTATGATAATGTAAAAATATATATTTTGTTTTACGATTAATTATCATTTACGGTATGAATTTCAGCGCATGTTTCAAGGACGAGCGGGTTTGTGCCCAACTTTTCTGCTTCGATGCGGCAAGCGGATACTGCGTTGCTTACAGACCCGCCGCGGAAGGGTCTCCGTGTGGTGATGGACAGGTCAGTACAGTACAGCCAAGAAAATCGTAGTAAATAATCTTCTTTTTAAAATTAACTGCCTTAATTTATGTACTGTAATGTAAAAATGTATAATAATTATTTATCGAGTATGTGAAAGTTAATTAAAATATACTTTTCCATTAACTTTTAAATCATCAAGCGTATCTAAATAAATAAATGAATAAATATATATTATGTGTATTATATATTTTTCTTATAATGAAATGTAATCGCGTAATTATAAATTTCAGTACTGTATTAACGGTCGGTGTATAACTGAACACGAGAACATAATACCGGACTACTCGCAACACACGCCGAGCTACATACGACCCGAGACTAGTCCCTTCTACGGAAATATCACAAGGTCTGTATAATTTGTATTACCAAAATAATGAATGAATTAATTTTGAACTTCGAATGATTATGAGACTCCAGTGAAGTGATTATTATTTAAATTACATTGGGATATATATTGCTGGAACATCACAATACTGTTACGAGCAACGAGATAACACATGATCTCGGGGTTGTCAGTTTGTGTAGAAACGAAACAGGATAATATACTAACGTATTATTTTAAACACGTACACAGTAACGAAGAAACAACTCAGCCATACGTAGCTAGCACGTCAGCACCTGAACCTTACAAGTCTAATTATTATCAATATTACCAAAAGAAAACAAGTCCTGAACCATCAACAACAACTACGACCACTACGACGACAACAACTACAACTACAACAACTAGAACCACAACGAATCCCTACAAATATTATTACTATACAACAAGACGACCAACAGAGAACACAGAAAAATCAACAGAAGCGACACAACCATCCAGCACACAACCACCAATTAACAATTACTCGATAACAACAACTAAAAATCCATACGATTTTAAAGATTTTACAACAAAGACAACAAAGTCGGAAGTGACCGAACCAAAACGGGGTTTCTTTAAAAAAGAAGAATTGGACAGTTACTTCGGGCGGGGCACGACGAAGGGTCCATTCTCGGACAAGGGAATAAAATCTCTATTTAAAATAGGAACATATTACTCACAAGCAAAATCATCAGATAATTCTATAAGACCAGATGCGAATTCTCAGCAAGTTCAAATAGAGCCAGCGAGGTTAGTCTTCTCTTACCAAAGGAATCTGACGTCAGGAGAGCTTGTTAGGACATAGAAATGCCAAATTAATTATTGGTAAGACACGAACATACGACCATATCGATGTCATTCTGTCTATCACCGTATCATCATGGTCTTCCGCATATTCAATTATATCACAATTACTACTATTATTTCTCATATACATTCTTTTCAGCCATTTACGTCCTGTCACTAAATAAATGATAACAAACTGTCGCGTAGATGTAGATATAGTTTATATAAGGACAGATTGTAATCAATGTATATAACTATACATATTTATAAATGTACATAAACTTTTAGTCATATCCATATTCAATACATTCTTATTCCTTCATATTCCAAACATCATAAAAATCAATACAATCATACAGATACTATATCTTCTAGAATCAAAGTAGACTATTTTTGTAAACTTATACATTTTTTTTTGTATAAGTTATTTTTTATAATTTTTATGTTTCAGTAGCCGCCATTAGCAAATCGAGCGGGAAAAACAATGAAGACTGCTTGCTGGACTAGAGACTGGTACCGAGGTATCGACTAAGGCCTGGATTGTTAACAAGCCAGGCAGTTCGTCTCCAGCCTTTAAATACATTTCAGATTGTGAAACGTGCGCACATACCTTATAAAAATATTACTTCCACAATAAAGACTACAATCTATATAGCTTAAAGCTAGAGAAGTTTTATGTAAATACTCGATTTATTTACAAAATATACTTAATTACAATTTAATTATTTAATATTAATTAACTTAATTTTTTTATCTTCGAAATTCGTTTTATTACTTTGGTAATATTTAATTATACAAGAGGTAATATACAGCGGGTAATAACGGATGTGACGCACGTGCTTGTGTGTATAAGAATGTGTCTGAAGACAATATTAAGTGTCAGACATGTGAGTGATATTACAATGTGATTGTGTAACAATAAATGAACTCTTTAAGTACACTAGATATAATCTATTATGTATATTACGAACAAAACTGATTCGATAAGAGATATTATATCTCTACGAAGTTTTGTGTTTAATGTAGATTTTTTTCTTAGTCTATGTTTTTATAAGTGGTTGTAAAAATAGCGTCGTTTTAAGATTACAGAATGAAACTGCCACAAAGTGCCTTTTTAATAATTAATTAAGCCGACAATAAACATAATTCACGTATACACCCAATATTTTTCTTTTATTATGCACTAATATCGAAACTATTGTGAATTTTTAAAATGTCCTCTTTACTTTTGTTTTTTTTTTTTTGTTTTTTTAATACAGCGACTGGTTCGCATTCTTCTAAATATTTAAGTTTATCTTTTTAAGTTACTCTTTCTTACACCTTGTTATTAATATAAGTCTGTTTTTAATATCAAAATTTATTTATGTGACATAGCTCTATAATTTTTAAAGTTACCATAGATTAAAAAATTGTAATTAGTATTTGGCAGTTTAGTTTTTAATAGGAATAAACCGTTTACTTCCAATTTTGACATCACTTGCCTTTTAATAACTATTTATTATATAATGTCAATTATTTATGTATAAATAAATTCGTTTTTCCTAAATTGTCTAAACTTTAAGAAAAAAATATACACGAAGAAATAAAAACATTTTGTTTTATTGCCCACAATAAGGATAACTTTAAATAACAATTCCGACACCATTTTTATTACACATTCAAATAACAAAAATAAAAACAAAGGATCAACGATACATTAATATGATTTAAAGAAATACATTTTTATCTTAACACACACGGAAAACGTCACTGTCAAACCTATATATTATCATGACTTGACTCATTTACGTATCAAAAGTTAAAATGCAACATAACACATAGTACGCTAACATAAGAAGGCTTAAGATGAATTACCAAAAAAAAAAAACTAGGCTGTTTGAATTTCAACCATAAATATTTTACTACTGCTTGAGTTACTGGTAGAAAAAAGTATATAGTGTTGACGGGAAATCTTTGTGATTTTTCAATTAAAACATTTGATACACTAAACACTTTTACTTGAGCACTAAGTTTTAATTAGATTTCACAGCCATTGGAGAGGCGGTGACATTCTTAACTAGCAGCTTCGCAAACATTCCCACTGATAAGACAAACATGAGACCTGCTGGCATGAACTTTCTGCTATTATAATACCTGAAAGCAAATTTTATCACTTATTATTACATTATATTTTCTACTGACCAAACTCACAGTATTCCCAAGAGTTATCTATTCCAAATGTACTTTATTGAAGTTTTACAAGCTTTTTTGAATTGAAATATTACAAGTTCATTATTGAGAGGTAATACAGATGTACTAGCAGAATTATACTGCAATAATATAATCACACATTACCCAAGAAAGGATGAATTGATTTTACAGAAATGAAATTTGATGTTACAAGATTTCTTTTTAAGTTTAGTTGAAGTAAAGAAAAATTAGTAAAAGGAGAACCAGCTTATATGAGTAGCAATATTTACTTTCAAAGTATGACTTTAAATCTTATTCCCCCTCAAACACTTGACTGGCATAAAGAAAGGAGTTGTACACTAAAGGCTCAGGTTCAAGCCTAGACCCAAAGGTTAAGTAAATAGTCTATGAGTGCCACGTAACTGGAACATCCATGTATCATTAAGCAATTGAAACTACAATAGCTTATCAATTTATCCTTGCATCAGGATACAGTTGAAAGGGCTGTATACAAATCCATCTAGATATGTCAAGTATATATCCAACCTTCTGGGACACTAAGATGTTAATTTCCTTGTGCCTGAACACAATAATACTACATATTGCTGTATGGCAGAAAACCATTTGATGAGTGATTGGTACCTGGTAGGTTTGCACCAGCAAGTAGAAAGGTCTTATGTTAACTTAGTTCTTATCAGTTCAGTATTATATTTTTCAAACCAGTGGTAGTTATTTCTGGTAAGTAATAATTAATTTCACTTGATAATGATAGAAGCTAATTAAATATTACAAATCTTACCTATAGCCCATGAGACCTCCTAGGGATGTAGTTGTCCCCATCATCAGAGTGTAATTTGAAGGATCCTGGCTAAGTTGGTATGCGCCCACACCTTAAAAAAAAAATTATTCAACTATTTTAATGGTAATTATTGAATTTTATTAAAAAAATACTGTGGTGTAGTAATAGTTTGTAGAACACTTAAGAGGACTACAAGAGCTAAGTGCCCTTGAGAATCGCACGCACACACTTACAAAATCGACAAAAACGGCAAGCCCGTGTACTAAGGGTAACGCCCAAATATTCTAATAGATGGCGCCAAACCGAGCGACGTAAGATCAATCATAAATCTCATAAAAAATAGATAGGACAACAGAATTATTTTTATTTCTTTCGATGTTAGTTAACAAATGATTATAAAATAAAACTGAATCAATTAAACTTACAATATTTTTATTTATATTTTGTATACAATAAAATAGACAGTTAGTTTTAACCTTTTTTTTCTATTATTTATATTATTATACCACAATTAGTTCTTATACTAAATATTGAAACATACCAATTTTTAACATTTTATAAAAGTTTAATGATCTATTTATATAATAAAATCGTAAGTGTTCGAAATCTGTAGTGTAGTGACCGTGGGGTAACATATAGCGTAGTATTTGTTCGTTTTATTAATATTGGTTCATAAAGAAAAAAAAATATTCAATTTAAAAAAAAAATCTAAATATTTACTAGAAAAAAATGTTGTCAATTCGATTTGGTTGAATCATTGATGAATGAAAGGTTAATCATAATAGGTTTAATCATAAATCTCATAAAAATAGATAGGATATTAGAATTATTTGTATTGATTTTGACTGTTATTCGAAAATGATTAAAAAATAAAACTGATTTAATTAAACTTAAAATATTTTTATTTATATTTAGTACTACAAAAAAAAACATTTAGTGTTAATTTTTTTTTATTTTTTTTTTATTTAATTTCACTTATACTATATTAATGTTATTACATATGTCCTGGAATCTTGGAATAAATATTACACCCACTTTCAGCTGAAAGTTGGCACACATATTTAATCTCGATGACAATGCACGATTCATGAATTGCTGCTATATTCAATCCAATATGGCGGACGTTACAAAAAAATTTAAATTTATGAATTACGTACAAATGACACTTCTAAATATTCTAGTTCTCTGGTTCACAACAATTACATTTTTTTTGTTACGACTTTACTTTTTTTATTATTATTAAAATTAGTTCATACATAACTTTAATTCTTATTATAAACAATCGATAAAATTAAACTCTTACGCAATATAAATAGCTTCCGTGTTATTGTTTTCGACTTTCTTTATTCTGTAAAAAATAAATATATGTTAGTAATTACATTTTTATTAATTATAAAATTATGTATTTAAAAAATATGTATCTTAATATGTCATAGTAGTTATAATGAAAAAAAAATGCTTCGAGTTCATGGGGATCGAATGTAGTCACTTGTTCCCCATGTAAGTCAATTGATGTTTTCCTTCCTTTGACCAACTACTCTATCGTAATTATTAAGAATCTCTCGAAAAATCTGATTATATGCGAACTGATTGCACATTTTTCTAATAGATGTTTTCAATATTCATACTTTATAAAAAAAAAATATGTTTACTAATTAAATACTCTTACCTTTTAATATCGTTCATATGTATGTTCGGCGCTTGATTTATATAAACGTTTTTTAGTTTTCCTCACGCGTTTCACTTTATTTCCCATATTTACACAATTAAAATTTATCACAAATAATATAATAAAAAAACAAATGCCTAATTACTACTACACTATTTTAACTTAATATATTTATTTACAAGAAAGAATAAAATTATTATAAGAAAACATGAAACAATGAATTTACAATTAAAATTACAAAAAAATATCTCGTAACGTAATGAATGATGCGGCGAAAAGATCGACACGTCTGTATAGCATCAGGCCTCGGCCGGCATTGTCTGTACACGGCGTTTACGCACACATGCGTACGCATTTTGTTCGAAAATAAGAATATCGGATTTAAAAAAAATCTATTGATTTTACTAAAAAAGTGACACCCAGGTTAAATAGTATATTCCTTGTAGAATAATCTGACAAAAAACCAGAATTATGGAACGTATATAAGTATAGTTATTATTGATTAAAAGATCTTTTTAGAGGTAACTTTGTGTTTTCTATCGTACCAAATTAATTACATCATGTTTTCCAAATAACAAATACTTAGCATGTATCCTGAAGATTATCATATATTTTTTTCATTTGGTTTACTGCATTGAATCATATACTTTTTTGCATTATAAAACTTGCATTTAGCTCATGTAGTCCCCTTAAATCTAATTATGCATACTGGGTGACAATTTCAAAAAAAATTTGCACTTTATATAAAATAATCATGAAAAAATGAATAAAAAAGAAAAACATTGGACATAAAGTAAAGTTACAACCAGCAAAGCTATATCCAATGATATACAAGTGGCAGATGTTCATCCAAGACTTGCAGGTTTGTTTTCTCTGTCAATACTAAGCATAAGATGAAATATAAATACAAATTAAGCAATCGAGTTAAGTTTTGTCTAAGAAATAATAAATTACATTTATTTAAACTCTGCTTACCTAGAATAGATCCAAAAATAAGCCCAGCTCCGAGTGAAGGTATAGATCCTGAAAACCATAATAATAAACTTTAATTGTGACAGAATATCAAATAATATTATATATTGATTGAGCAGTCTATCCATATATCCTAATTTAAATTTTACTGCTTGGATTTTATGACTAATTAAAAGGAAACGAAATTTCTATAACCTGTATAATTTTAAACGTGAATAGTTAAGACATATTATAGTTAAATGTTTCCAAATGGAGAGCCAATGTAAAATAATTCATTGTATATACCACTTTATTATATAATCGCTTAGAAATAATTCGCTAAAATACCAAATTGCTATATTGAACTATTTAAACTTCTACAAATTTATATTAAAAGGTGAAGTTGTACTACTAGCTGCAGAAAATTCTCGAACGATAATGGTGCGAAAAAAATTGTTTCATTTTATCTAATCTTTGAAAAAATTCATTTAGTTTATTCTTAATTAAAAACTTTAAATATTTTATATTTTAAACTATTTCTTATTTGTTAGATTAATAAAAGTATTATGGAAGTAAACCATCACGAAGTTCAAGTACTTTTTAAACTTTAATTGTATTGAAAGTAATAATTAACCTGCTTTTGCATATCCCATAACGCCACCCGCGGCAACGGTAGCTGCATAAGCGAAACCTATAATGTCTAGACCCATTTTAATTTATAGTAACTAATTAAAAAATATTTATAATTATATAAAATAGAATGAAGAAACAAAACGATCGAATTCCACTACACAATCTATTATCATTGACAAATGACAATTCACAATTGACAATTTGACAGAAAAAATAAACTGCCAGCTCATAAAATAATTAATTCAAATAACATCCATCGATGTCCAAAAAAGATTTTTTGTGTCAATTTTGATCACTGAATGTTGACCAAAATATTGCGCATTATATATTTCTGTCACTTTTTCATAACTATAAAAAGAAAGTAACGTTTAGACTTTCGTAATGTTGGTCCCAATATATTCTGTAAAACTGTAAAATGTAGGCATAAAGTATATATAATTTAAATGTAGGTTTAGCTAGTTTCTGAATAGCAATTTATTATAATGGGTCCGATTATTTTATTTGGTTTTATCACGATATCTAGTAGCTTTAGGCACAACCCCCGAAATGTAGTGATAAACATTCGGTTATTCTGTCCAGAAATTCTCTGCAGCAATTTGAAGTTTGGAAATTAGAAGAGCTAACACTCACGTAGCGGATTTACATATTATTACTACTAAGTACTTTTAAGTTATTGAATTTTTACTGCTCTTATCCTATTCTACTCACGTATTAATATTTACCTCGGTCAATTATAATGCAATTTGAAGATGGCTTAAGTTTTTTCAAATTTATATTCGAATAATATTTTTTAAAATTTCAACAAACAAAATATAAATCAATATCAATATAGGATTAAACAAATCAAATCATTCAATTTTGATTAAAAATCAATTGATCCATTTAAGATGAAAAGATATTAATTCTTCGTATAGAATAGATATAGATACAACTTACTATTTAGTAACGATTTTCAAGAATGTCTGGGATTTGCATAAGTAATTCGGATTTCCTCCTACATGTATCATGACATTGACAGATCTATCAAATAAGTTATGAAGTTCAAAGATAAATTTTATGTTATTTACATCTCCAAACTTTTTTAATTTGGAGTTAACACCCATTTATCAAACCACTTCAATTATTAGAATCTTTAACTTCTATACGTCATAGATAAGATTCGTACTTGATAATGTAGGCTGTGTAATGTGGACAGCAGCATATCGTCATCATTAACAATAGTTCGTCATGCCTTTTTTCACGCAGCTGATATGATATTAAAACTAAAAGTATGAGTTTCATTGCTCAAGGCTGTACGATTCAGTTTGTCATCATTACTGGTAGCGCGTAAACGCTGTATAGCGAAAGATTAAAATTGAGACGTATATTTTTAGTAGAATAACTTAATTACCGGTAACCTTGACAAAATAAAATAAAAAACGAAATAAGCCACGATGTTGAAAAGTGCCTCAAAAGTGACAATAAATACAGGAAATGTGTTAAACCTTATTGATATTAAGAAAAAAGCTGGACAAAATGTGACTGAGGAGGTTAGTTTCGTATTTCATTTAATTTAATATTATTATCGTAAAATAAAGTATTGTCATGTTTATCTCTATTTAACACATTACACGGTATATTTTTCTTAATGTTATCATGACAGTGATTTGATTGCCTACAGCCAAGTACTTTACACATAAGTCAAATACTAATCTTTATAAGTATCCATCTTATCCTAATTTTTTTTTATAATAATAAAAAAGGTATTGTTTCAAATATGTTTGAATTCAGATAATAATATTATTTCAAAATGGTTTTGTTTGCTATAAAAAAGTTTTTATTTTTTTATTTTATAGAGATAACATTAATTGTAATCTCAGAAAATGTCTTGGTTGGAAGAGTTTTTATTATTTTTGTGTATGAGATGCCAAAATATATATTTTGCTTATTGGTAATTAATTGATTCTACTCTTGTTGCAAATATTTGATTCAATACAATATTTTACAGTTGTGTAGTAACATTGAATTTTTTATTATTTATATCTGGCCTTGACAACTGTTCTAAATTCCAAATGCAATTAAACTACAATGTTGAATTGCATTTGGAATTTAGAACAGTATTATTAATTTTGAAGCTATTCAATAATTTTTTTTTATTTTTTTATTGCGATATAATTAGCTATCATTAAATCTGTTAAATATATGCATTGTGCATTATAATACCTAATCCTAATTTTTTATACCTTAATTTCATTAATTAAAAAAATTATTAATTTATGCTTTAAATATTAAATACAAGGAGAATTTAAGGTTAACTTTGCTGAGTAAATAAAAACAAAATTTAAAATGGAAAATAAATTGCAGTTTTTAATTTCATGAATACTTAAATAAAATAAAAGTAAGTTTGTCGATTTAGAAGGTTAGTGTTAATGAGTTTTAGAAAATAATTCTAATATATTTTTCATTCCATTAATGTAGTAGTTTAGTCTCTTACCTACATTATTCAGCCTATATCTATACATTAATGTAACTAATTTATTTACCAAAATATCAAACCGTTTAAATAAATATTACCTTTCTAATAATTTTAGTTTCAAATAACTTATTTTAATCTGTCATAAAGCTGAATGGTGTCTATCCTTGTTCATAAAAAAATCATGCACATTATTGATTTTATAAATAAGTAATTGCTTTTCTGCATAGTCATGTCTACCATGCTAAAATGTCAAACTGCTAAGTATGCAAGCAATAAGGCAATAGAATGATGTCATTATGTTGTGTGATAAAATAATGTACTATTGTGACTATTTTCAATATTATCTTTTATGTTAAAAGCTATGTGGTTTTAACAATATTCATTGTGTATGTTTAATAATTATATTTTATCGGAAAAAAATATAGTGTGGTAAAAACCTATATATATCGTTATGTGGAGTGACAAATGGGTCACTTGAGCATCAATTGTGTTTTTATTTGACTCTTAGTCTTATTTAGGGTAATTTCAAGTTGACAATCATGTAGGAGTTGGCATCTCCGACTTGTTGGTAATTTATCACCACTGACCGTTGCTATACAGTGGCTATGCATATAAACTTAATCTTTCCTTACATCGCCTATGTGCCACCAACCTTGGCTGAGATGTTAAGGTGATTGTGCCTGTAGTTACGCTCGCTCACCCTTCAAACCACAATACAACAAAACTGAGTATCTCTGATTATTAGTAGAATATGTGAGTATGGTATCTACCCAGAAGGGATTACATTGAAACTATTTAGCTGTATTTGTTTTGAATTCAACAATGTAAAAATTAATTCTGGTAAAAACGCGTTATTCGAAGCGCGAAAGTAACGATGGTGTTTACATAACACTTCCAAGTTAGTTGATACTTGAGTGTGAGAAATGTTTTATTAAGCTTGCTTATCATCAAAGTTACTTAGATTTTTTTTATAATATCTAAATATATGTCTTACATTGAGTCAGAATAATATTTCAATAATATCTTTCCATTTTTATAAATTGCCAGAATAGATCAATAATATATCGCGGATTATTATTATTATTAATTGGGATATTTTTAAAGTTTGTCTTTTCAAATCGAATAACGCCTGGCTGCCATGATTGTGACGTCATAATGTTATTTTTTGATGATAAGAATGAAATAAATAAATTGTAAACAAAAACATACAAATCAGCTGTCTCTCAAATAAAGACAACACAACTATAGTAACATGCGCTCCATTATTTAATGATTATATTTTACGAAAAAAAAAATTTGACATATTTAAAGAAAAAAAACTACTTTATTGTCGAAGTTATAAGTTTATAAGATTGTAGCAAATGGAAAAAACTTTTTGTGACTACAAGACAGGGTAGAACAACAAGATCTTAATTACAGATCCTTGTTTCAAATCCGTGGTAGCTTTAACCGAATCTTACGTTAATTCGTACTTAAAGATGTCCCGCGCCTTTGCCAAATGTGAGACTTTCACGGAATATAATTTTACTAATTCAATACTGTCCACATGAAAACGAATGCGCATATGATATTGAATTCTGTTAATATTAAATAATCTACATTATTTACTTGACACCACTAACTACTTACTCTAGATTCGAAACAATTTGGTATTTTTCTAATTAGACATAAATAATATTTTTTCCAGTTATCAGAGAGCATCAAACTAACGTTATCAGAATGGGGTAATAAGAACGGTTATCCTGTTCAAAATGGCACAGCGCACGCGGATTCCTCTCAGGCTTCAGATTATATGGTCGTATCCACATCGAAGAATACTAAAGAGGCGCTTGTTAACATAACAAGGCCCCATGATGACGTACACAACAAAATGGCGGAAGAGGAACGGAAAAATCTAAAGATTGGTGTCAAAATATTTATAAATGAAGACAGTACGACGGCGTTAACGGAATGTATGGAAAATGGTTAGTTAAATAAAAATACTTCATTTCATATACTTTCAAGGAATTTAAAAATCATGCGAAACTTAGACATAGTACCTTTTTGTTCCTATATCTTCAAATCAACTTATAATATTACGATCTATTATGGAAAGATAATCAGCGCAGATAATCTATACCCCATTCCAAACGCAGGAATAGAGATAAACAGACCTTAGATATACATACATCTGCGCGATTTAATAATAACTATGCTAAACTAGTTGTCACGCCTGGCTTCGCTAGATATTAGGCATAAAAAAATAGTCTAATATATGTTCTTAATTTGAGTTCATACCAAATATCATCAAATTTTGTTCATTGGTTTGCACGTGATAGAATAACTTAAAGACAGACAGACAGAGTTACTAACGCATTTTTTAGTATTAGTACTTATTATGCATTATTAAAAGTACAACATTAATAAAACTTGATTTATAATGTAACATTATTTCACTTAAAAACAATATCTACTGTAATTTTACTTTTAATTACTATAGCAACTTCGCAGTCGTACGCCATTTTTTCACGAATCCATAATACATACTATAGATGCGTATACTACGTCAATTAAATGTCAAATTTGTTTATTTGTGTTTACTCTTCATATTATAGTAATCATAGGAATAGGCTTTACAATTGTTCTACTATTTATAGTAGAATAATATTTAACTAATCGTCTGAGTTGAGTCATCTCTTTTAAACATTACAGCTAGCTTTATACTTAATGTAATAATAACAAGACAATTCAAAAATGCTCATAAGATTCATTTGAATTGAGGAACAAGCCTGGTTTTCTTGGAACATTATTGTTTCTTGTTCATGTAATAATATTTACTAAGAGACAATCCTCACAACATAATGTCACGGTTATGGCGTTATTCACGAGAATGTATATCCTCGCCAACAAGTCATTTTAAATTGGCGTTTGTTCAGTTTCGAATCGCGTCACCCAATCGGAATATGAATTCGAATTTTTGACTTTATTTTGGGTCTCGTCGACCAATCGGATTGTGAGTTGACATTTTTGACTAAAGTTTTCGATCTCATCAACCAATCATATTCAGATTGGCGTTTTTAATTAAAACATTGGACAAGTAATCAGATTCAAAAGTAAACAACGTCCAATAGTAAATTACCTTACAATGTAATTAATTAAATCTTTATATGTATAAAGATTTACAAGATGCAAGATTCAATCCAAACGAAGTTTGCTGATAATAATTGATAACGCTATTCATAATGAGGGTTATTATTAATAACACAGTTGTTTCTCTTTTTCATTGTGTTTATTCTTATAAGACATGTTATTACAATCAATTATGTATATTTTGTATAAAAATGAAGTAAATTTATTCAATTATTAATGTAATCATATATGTATTATACGCCTGTACATGCATTATACATACATACAAGTTAGATATTTACATATACATTATTTAGGTAGCGTGATTTTATATTTGAAAGGACTTCATAATAAATGATTTATAATGATGTATTATGTTAAAGCAAAACGATTTTTTCATATCGACTTAGTTGATACTGAGATTATCGAGTTAAAAACTTGATTTTTAGGGTTCCGTACCTAAAGAATAAAAGGGACCCTTTTACTAAGACTCCGCTGTCCGTCTGTTCGTCTGTTACCAGGTTATTGCCGTTTTTATAGATAATGGTATGGAACTATTCGTGCGCGAGTTCTACTCGCACTTGGCCAGCTTTTTTAATATGCTAATATAACAAGATTTTATATTATATAAGTACTTGTTCTTTGTAGTGTCACCCGCTATAAATTTTGACTATTCACGTGATAAGCGTGTCTCTCACGTTCTTGTTAGTAATAAAATAAATTGGCTCTTGAAGATAAATATATTCGCGACACACATGGGACTAATGTTTCACGTTTTGCGAAGTCAGGGTGATAAGGTATCTTTTATCAATATAAATAAATATGTATGTTTGTGTTTGTGAGGATAATTTAAAGGATCCTGTGTACAAGCGCAGATGTTCTTCAGAAAAACCAAGTTTTAGAACTGTTTTTGAATCGTTATGAAAAAATTATGAGCGTAAATTTTTATATGCGCGCGCCCAGGGATGCAGAATCGACCGATCCGCATTAAGTCATTGTGGGTCATATTTATTAAATACGTGTGAGGTCATGTGAACGTCTGCTAAACTAATTTTCCAGTTGATTATATTTGAGACATTAGACGTTATCTCTCGAATATATAAATTTTACAATTTTTTTTGGTGACTTCATATCAAATAGACGAAAATGATTTCGATTTTGAAAAAAACCTTAAGTACATATATATTAAATTTTCAAAAATTGTCTAATTTTAGAAGGTTTTCAATTTGACGTATACGATTTCATGACCCGTTTTATCCTGTCGACCCGCGCCTCCTGTCATGATAACTACATGAAGTTGTTCCCTAACCTGCCAATTAAATGTTAAGTTTCTCGGAACAGACAACTTCACACCTTACATTTCACTACAATTACTCATGAAAAACAGAAACCCTATCAACCATATTGACGATCTTTTTACTACTTTTTTGTTATTATTTTCATGTCATTCAGACTCTTTTTAATTAATCCAAAGAAGTATAACTTCTAAAGCGCTTACATAAGTACACGCACCTTTTTTAGTGTCATTATACCCGTGTTTTTTTAGTGTCATTAAAGCCAGAGCGTCCAACTATTAATAAATAACAATGTATATTCGTGTTTCCCATTCCAATGGAAGTTGGAAAAAGGTAAAACTTTAAAATTAAGTATTTCATGTGATTTACTTATATAATAAAAAATAACTCAGCTATGTTGTGCACTACTGAGAGTTTACGATTAATCTATCTTTACTTATAATACAACACTATTGCACTTAACTACTTATTACCACTTTAATTTTATTTCCAAAATTCCGATAACAGTTTCGTCGACGTTCAAAACGCCATTTTTTCGTAATATGGATTTACGTGAATATCATAGCTTAATCAAGGTCTCGAACCAATGATATCGCGTCAATTTGCTGTCAGATGTTGTTTATTTTTTCCTGTTATGGTTGGAATAGAGTATATGTATTTACTCTTTGCGTCGTTAAGCCATTCAATCAATTGCGATGAAATAAAAAAGCCTAACAAACACAATATTTCTTCTTTTTATGTTTGTTCTTTAATATAAACGCTTTATATAGATTCTTATGGTGCCCGTGCGAGGCCGGGACCGGTAACTAGTATTAAATACACGACGTTTAACTTAATTGCGGAACTAATGATCTTATCACTTATATATATATAGTCTTGATGGCCGAGTGATAAGATTGTATACGGAATAATAATTGAAATAATGATAATGAAATTAATATACATAATTGTCATTTCCTAAGAAACTTAAAAAATAATTTTGATAGAAAAAGTCAATGGCACTTTTAAATAACGTACTTTGTTATATATATCTGTTAGTGTATTAGTGGATCAAAATCAAATCAAATCAAATAAATCTTTATTTGGACATACACGTTGTACAAATTATTAACAAAATTATATAAAGTAACAAAAGACAAAAATAATGTGATGCCCAAATTGGTTAACCACTCAGCTTGTGTTGAAACCATTGTTAAATGAGCTTCAACGCTGGTATTCTGTGGTATGATATGCTATGATCAAATCATCTGTAGTATGCCCGTCACTTATTCTTAAGTCAGATTTCAACCCATCAATCGGAAATTTTGCTCCAACTCTCTGTGCTTGCAATAAATCTTATACATAAGTATATTCCAAGGTTAGGTTGAGCAAGAATAAACAAACCTTAAACGAATACAGTATTCCATACAATTTTCTAATAGCTATGATAAATACATAAACAGTCATTTGTTAACATATCTTTATTTATAATACAACACTGTTCCAGTTAACTACTCATATCCACTTTAGCTTCCGATAACAACTTCGACCTCATTCAAAACGCATCATTTTTATCACAATTCCATGATCAATACCATAGATTATTATTAAGACCTTGACCATTGGCTGTCGTGTTAATTCAAGGTCGAAGTTTTTATTTACTTCTGTCATTGGAATCGATTTTTCTAGAAATAAGACGTACATAGACTTTTTTAAAATTAATATACGAATAACTTAAACTTTAATACTTTATATTAGAGTAAACAAAAAACAATCAACATTTTCTTAAACTGATTTGATTATATAATAATATAAATCAACTAACGATAAATTTCGTATAACACAATAGTTGAATCTCCTAACAACTTAAAATTCGCGCCAAAAAGAAATCCACTGTCTTTCAATAGCGGTTTTTTTTTTCATATTATGTAACGCATCAAGGACTTAATACATAAGGTGGTAATGTTGATAAGGATAGTATGTATAGCTGCTAGCTTTAGCTGTACATTAATTAAATAAGTATTTGTATTTAGAAAAAGTTTTTTAACTAGATTTTTAATTTTTAGACTTTCTGTTTAACTTTTAGTCTATAAAACGTTCTTATAAATTGTATTTCAATTGATCTTAATAAATCAACTATGGTTTTTATTGGGAAAAAAGAGTTTTTATTTATATAATAAATATGCATACAGATTATTAAAATTTGCATTCTGATATTTATATAGATAAAAAAAGTCCCACTGTTTTTTATATTTATGTTCCCTTCTTATCTGGGTTTGTGCTAGCAGGCTGAGGTGACCACTTAACATCAGCTGGTCAGATCTGGTAGTACCATTTATTTGCCGGGCCTCCTAATTATTTTAAATATAAAAATCTAGTATAATATATTAAAAATGTAATAATAATTTTATATTTTTTTTTCAGTATTCACTGCTCTACATACGGAACACATAGAGAATGTAATATTAGCTTATAATCCGGACGTGCCGACCCGTGTCGAGGCCAGGGATGAGAATACCAAGAGCACATTTACAAAGGCATCCCCTATTTCGTTAGGTAGTAATGTTGGTAAGTATTTAAATATTTTAAACGCCGCTTTAACATTTGCATTCCCGGCACCAATCATGTCTACTCTCCACTCCCAAGCATCCTCTGCATATTCGTGATCATCCCCACTCCCTCGAGCAGCTCAAACATTTGAGTTGATAGTGTAGATTCACCTCCATACAGATACAAATAGTTTAACTGCTACTTTCAGATAGAAAGGTAATCTCTACCATTGAATCTGGCTAGGCTATCCTTTGGACGGTGGAGACTTAGCTACCCCATAACTGTTTGTAATTTTTCGCACCCTATTCTTCCAGAATTTGAATTAATGTTATTTTATTTTTGAAGCTATTTTTTTTTTATTTATTAAGGTCGCGTCTCTAGTACAGAAATAGAGGCAGACAGTGAAGCAGATGCAAGAAAATGCGAAGCTATTCTCCCCGGTATCAAAGTATTATGGGCGGTACTCGAGGATTACGTAAAAGACGGTACGTGCAACGTATAACAAATACTTTTTTTTAATCTGTTTGTCTAAACTACAAATCCTTTAATATAGTATAGAACGATATAATGTCAGCGTTCTCGGACTCTTTGGTTGAGCTTAAGTAATATTAAGGGAACAATAGTTAAAATAGCACACAGATTGAGTTTTGGATACGTTCCGACTAAGTGAGCCAGTGGACAGAGTGAGCGAAATGAAATGTATTATTAATAAATGAGCTATATTTAACATGAAGGATGTGGAAGGATGGGTATGTTTCGAAGCATCCTACCCTCTCCTGCATCGGAAGAGGCTTATATGGTTTATAACTTACGTTTTAAACAACTTAAGTACGTAATTTCATTAGGATACTATGGAACTGGTATAATTTTTGTAAAGTTTTTAGTGTAAAAACACCTTAAATCCTAAATGATTAACTAAAAAAAAAAAACAAAAATCTATTATAAGTAAATAAAGAATTATATGAGCGAACTTGAATGATTTTGAATAACCACAAACAACGTAACTAAATTAATACCAACGTAACTAAATTAATTTTAATAAATTTTAATCGATTTATCTTACTTGGTACCACTCATCATATATTCTACCGCTAAGCAGCTATACCTAGTATTGTTGTGTTCCGAAGGGCGAGTGAGCCAGTGTAACTACAGGCACAAGGGACATAACATCTCAGCTCAGTATAGACTATGTTGTTGGTAAAAATAAATCATACTGCGCCAATGTCAGTGAGATGTGATTACAAATTACCATCAGGTCCTTTTGCCCGTCCGTCTCTAAAGCACATAGAAAAAAAGTATATTTTCCCATTCCATATAGATACGAAGATACTCTAACTAGGCAAGTTTCATTTGAATTAGTTTTGCTTTTCTTGTAATAAAATACAAATTTTGCAATGTATAATGCTACCTTAGATTATTTAGATGTCTATATGGAGTGTCGGGCAACTTAAACAAACGAGACATCTTTATTATCTTGGTGTGCGTGACAGCGACGCTTGACAATCGCCAACGTCACGCTTCTTTACTGGTGTGCGTGTACGGTGTGGCCAACTGTTGCCAATATTTTTTTCGACCCGTTCTCAGCTTAGACAATATATATATATAGATATATAAACAGTCAGAGAATACTAATAAGATAACATTTGACGACCTCCGTGGTCGAGTAGTGTGTACACCGGTTTTCATGGGTACGCCACTCCGAGGTCCCGGGTTCGATTCCCGGCCAAGTCGATGTAGAAAAAGTTCATTAATTTTCTATGTTGTCTTGGGTCTGGGTGTTTGTGGTACCGTCGTTACTACTGATTTCCATAACACAAGTGCTTTAGCTACTTACATTGGGATCAGAGTAATGTATGTGATGTTGTCCAATATTTATTATTCCGTAAAAATATATGTAATAAATATTTTTGTTTTCAGGACGGGTACAGCAGCTCGGCGTAGCTGACGTCGGCGGCGGTTGCCTCCGCAAACTTCATGCTTGGGCTCGCGTTAAACCGACAATAGCTCAAATTAACCTCGCCTCGTGCTGCGTGGTTCCCCCCTCCCTGCACGCCTTCTGCAAGGCGAATGACGTCCAACTACTCACACACGCCGATCCACCTGGTAAGATTATTTTCTATCTTGACTAAGTTGTCTTAAAAACGAGAAAAGCCTTAAAGCTAAGATGCGTGAAAAATTGTCCCCTTATTTAAGGAGCGACCGTTAGACGTAAGGACGTAAAAAAAGCAATTGTATCTCGCTCATTCACGATGTTTTAGGGTTGTAATTACACAATTTAGAAAAATAAATTAGGCGTAATTCAGGAAGGACTTAAATTGATTGAAAGAAGCCTAGTAATTGATTTCATTGTTCTTAAGTTTTCGCATATGTAGACGCTACGTATAATAATAAAAATTTTTTTTTGTTCTAGACCTCCTGTCACTGGCAGCATTAAAAACACTCTCCGATGCAGGCATCGGTTGCAATAATTTAGACTGGTGTGCGAGATACCAAGTGCATATAAAATGCAGAGGTGTCCTTGCCCTTAAAGGCTACGTGTGTAAAGCAACACTACAAAATAAAAATAAATAAAATTAAACCAATATTAAATAATTATAAAAATATTTATATTTGTTGTATGAATAAATTATTGAATTTAAACGTGATATCTGTATTAAGGACGTTTATTTAATCATATTTAGACTTGCTGTCATAGTATTGCCATATATAAAAAAATAATCTCGTATTCGAGATAATTCGTAATGGCATGAGATAAAAATAAAAATGAATCACAAAATAAAATCAATCTATTCCTAAGTTCTTTAAATTAAATTTGGGTTATTTTTGTATTGCCATAAGATAAATATCGCAGGAATAAGTTACCTACATTTTAATAAGCGTTACATAAAAATGTGTTTGAAAAATATGGCACTAAAAATTTTAAAAGTTGCCAGTGAAAAAAAACTGTTCAAAACAGTATAACTATTAACATTTGTTTTATTAATTTTAATTAATAAAACTTGTTAACATTATTTTCAAAATTTTTGAACTATCATGAACAGTAAATTATTATTGTTATATTAAGATTTATTAAATGATTCAGGTATTTGAAGGTTTGGTTAAGATTTATAGTTAAATGTTGATAGATATTATATAATAACATATGTTTGAATTATTATAATTATTGATACAATGATAGTTATTGCACATGTAAACGGGACAAATGGTCCCGTTTATCTTTTTGAGGGTATTTGTGCAAACTAATTTGCACAGTAAAGTATGTTTACATATCCGGTATGAAGATAATTCGAACGGATAATGCAAGTTTATTTTATAAATTTGCACTTAATTCTATTGTTATTGACAATTGGTAATATATAAAAAATCTTATTCAATGACGTACAAAAATAATAATAATAATAAAATCAATTTAAAATGTGTTCGTTATATTGATGACATTGTTGGACATAAATGATTGGTAATTAGTTACTTTTGTATTTATTATTTCCTTTTAAAGTTAATTATATAGGCTTCTATATTATATAACTTGTTCGTATCTGGCGACACTGAAAAAATAATCTCAAACCAGTCACAAACTATAGTGCTTAAATTTTCAGCTTAATCCAATCACGTGAGGATTTCACACAAATAAACAAATATGTCACTGAATTGACGTGTTGTCATTGGTCGAAATCTTGAATAATCTTTGATATTGTCTATGGACTTAGAAAATTGCCTTTTGAATATCGGCAAAGTTATCAGAAGTTTGGAAGAGTGGATATTACGGTTTTAAAGTAGTTAAGTGGATTAGTGCAATTATATTAGAGCTATTAACGAATCGCATATAATACATGTTCCATGTATGTGAAACTAAGGTTTGTTTATCTTTACACCTCATATTGGAATAATCTATAGTATATTCAATTTATTTACTTTAGTATACATATATGATATATCTTTTAATATGTATCGTTTTGCAATAATTAAACCAATTACAGTATTTATACGATTTGTATGTATTTAGTACTAAGAGTATGTAAATAATACTTTGACGGTTATTGGCAATTATTTTTAGGTTATCAATTTAAAAATAGAATGGCTTTTATTATTTACATTTATTTGTATTTTGTGTTTGGAATGTGACTTAGATATTTAATTGAATTGTTTTCAATTTTTTGTTTTAACTAACTTGTGACTTTTTTCAGCGTATTGCAGAATGAACTTACTAATTTAATTATATAATACATTCCTAAAGATTAAATGTATTGTATTCTAAAGAAGGTCGTTGACACGTAATTATTGATTCAATTTAAACTAGAACGTAAACAACAAATTAATCATTGTATTCTAAAACGAATGTAAGATTGCGGAAATACTCGGATTTTTTCTTTAAATTACGCTAAATAGTTTTGTCTATATGAAATACTAATTTACCGAAATTATAAAAAAACATAGTGCGCTTAATAATTGAACATTTCAATGAAGAGACAAGAATCATAGACAAGCTTCAACCTGTCAAAAGAAGAATGTCGTCGGCGTCGTCGTTAGATTTTCTGTTGTGTGCGTTTGAAGATGTGAGAGTGTGCTTTCTTGCCGCTATCCAGTGAGCCTCATGGTACTGACTCTAAGTTTTTGTATTTTTTTTTTCTTGTCAAATGTCAATTTATATACTGACTACTCGACGCTTTTTAAATGTCAAATATTCACATAAGTTTTGACGAATAGGCAAAGGCAAAATTTGTTATGAAAATATTTTATATATATATATATTTTAATATTTATTAATTTGATTTGTATTTTACCAGTATCACTTATATATTGTATTTTTTTTTAATTTTTGGTCATATGTTAACAAATAAAAGCCATTAATCTAAGAATTTAAATTGCGGACTTATCTTTAACTTAACTCATTTTAGTTTTAAGTAAGTTAATTTGTTTCATTAAGTAAATAAACAGCCTGTCACACTTAATAAAATTAGTTAGCTATTGACTATTACTCACAAAAACAAATATTTCTGTAAGATAGAAATAAAGTGTTAAAATTAAACAATTGAAAACTCTTTTTGTATTTTATTGTCCTAATAATATTGTGAGTATGGTTAACACGATCAGATTTAGTATACCACCTGAAGGGGTTGGCTACACTTTTTTTTTTGTATAATCCGGGTAGGCATATGCCGAAAGTCAGTATATGAACCGCTACATTTAATCAAACTGAATCGATTTGAACTTAAATTGAAGCAACAAAGATCGAACAATTTAAACTTTTTGTTATATTGTTGTGAATTTAATTTTTGTTGAGCAAGGTTTTTAATTTCTTGACTTGGTTTAGTATAATGGCACTTCACGTCGCATTGCGTATATTAACATATATATATTATATTATATTCTTACATATTACATCTATTGATAGGTGGTATATGTTCTGATGGAATGACCTGATACCTGATGGTATATGGCCCCTTGAAATTGACGATGTAATAAATGTTAACAATTCCTTACATCGTTAATCAAAGCTAAGATATTATATCCTTTGTGCTTCTAGTTACAGTTCAGTTGCTCATTCATATTAACTGACGGACTATGGCAACATCTAAAAGAGTTTTTTAATTAATTATATTTCATTTAAAGAAATACCCAATAACCCAAATAGCTGCAAACGAATGTTTGCCAAGTGTTAAGTGTAATATTATCATTGTCCGTCCACAGGTTAATCGCTCAGGAACATTGACCACTTGCGACAATAAACAAAAAAAATGTGAATATGTTATTGGTGGCTTTACATTTCGTCCTGTTTTCATTTTATTTGCAGATTTATAACGTGTTGGTGTGTTTGCAATTTGTGAATTTACCACATATTTGGTAAAACGAAACGATATAATTATGTTAACGAATTCGCTAAGCCCAGTGCCGCCTTTAGGTACTAAGTGAGCAAGAACACTTCAATTTTCTACAATTTTTTTTTTTTTCAAAACAATAACTTAGAAATCCTTTTTATTAAACGCGTGCTTGTTAAATTGAAATTTATTAATGAATCAGATAAATTCAGAAATATTTTACCAATCGTTTTGAAAGGGTTTTTTATCTTTGGAATTAGATTCTGTCGAAAGGCAGCAGGTGCCAAACGCTTTATCGCAGTTAAAACTCGAGTTACATGTTTACAAATGTGTAAAATTTTAATCACGAAATTAAATTATGTTTTTGAGAATATAAGATAAATACATAGGTGAACCTATTCGAATAAACATAGCAACATTTTAATTCTTGTTATTGCAATGGTGATTGCCTGAAGTTTATTCGAACTTATATCATTATAATGTGATCAGTGAGCCGAGATGGCCTAGTGGTTAGCCCATGTGAATCCTAAAATAAAACTTTCCGGATGTTCACGGTCAAGCACCATTGATATTTATCACTTAATTCGTCTTTATAATTCATTTTAATACTCATTCGTACAGAAAAACATCGCGAGGAAAGCTGCAAGTGTCGGATGAATTTCTTTATATTGGATGTCACAAAAGACTGAAGATAACTTAAAAGTCATAGATAAATCCAGCATGAGAAAAACAACCTCTTTGACCTTAGTTCAGGGAACAAATTTTCTTTACTAAAATAACATTAATATACGTTTTAACGCTATCATTCACTAGCGTTTAAGCTGTTAAAAATGGTAGCGTTAAAAATGGTCCGTCGAGCCGGATTTTTATTTAATGATGATTTAAAAAAAAATATTAAAACAGTTCAATGTGATTGTAAAATTTAATCCTCCATTATTTTAGACTTTGTATGCATAAAGTTAGAAGACTCATAAAATTCGATGTCCCAATAATTTCTGTAAAACTAATAAATTGCATAAACTTCAACACAGCTATAGACCACCCTCAAACGAAGAATTAAATCTCAATTTATATTCCAAAGCCGCAAGGAGCAACGAAATCAAGCGAATAACTTTATAATGGTATAAAATAAAAAGGGGTTAGCGGTAACCGGATATTGCCTTCCGTGGCGACCCTTCGCTTCCGGTGAATTTTTTTTATGATATCAATTGTGGATTCTGTCATCGCTTTTATTGCGTTTGAGTTGGATCAGGTGCAAGGAAAAATTTCGCTTGAAATTTCTAAAATCAACAATTATCAAATTTAATGCATCCAATATGACAGAGCAAGGTACCTATCTCAAATTTAAAGGCAAAAGTCTTAAATCAAAATAGAAGCGTTACACTTGCTTATTAATGTAATTTTGAGCAATACTTCCGCTACGAAATCTTGAATTAGTACCGATAACGCAAAAAAATATTGGTGTATGTGGCGGAGAAACATCTCGATTCGATAGCTTATTCTTGCTGTCTTTGTCTACCATTTAAAATACTCGCTAATGAGACTTGAAACAAAACATAATCTAGTTATTAAATTAACATTCGTCTTGAAACCACCATCGCTAAAACGCCCTGGTATTTTGCAGCCCCCAGCACAAACCTAAAGCAAACAAAAACCAACAACTTTGTGAGAAATATGTTTTTTTGATAGGAAGTAATGTTCTAGAAGTTTTTAAATATTAATTCTCTTTATTTTTGTGTTCTGTTATTATATATTTACAGTTACATGTCGTTCTATAATGTAACTTTGACTATATACGAAACAGATTTTAATCCTAACCGTGTCAGTGTCTCTGAAGGTGACCACTTACCATCATGTAAGCGTATTTCAAAATGAATATCTAAAAAATGACATTTGATAAACACTGAACCTAAATCGGACAAAGTGATTCCCGATTGATTGAGGATCACAATCGTCGCCTAAAAACCATGCCTTCTATATTTTATACACTGGACCATTTTAACAGAACTCCGAATATCAGCTAGAATTTTAAAACATATGTTTCCAAAATCCACAAACATGAGGTAATTGAATTATCGAACGTTGCACAATAGAGAGTTGTTTTGAAAGCGGGAAATTGTGCGGGGACAATTTCGGCGAGATCTGCGCGCACGCTTCACCGTCACGTGTACGGTCAGCATAATAGATATGTATATTTTTGTATTCAAATAATTTATCATATTTATCATTATCGCCATATTTTCATTAAAAAATCAAAATCAAATGTAATTCAATTTAAAGTTACCAATAGTTCGGATTTTAGATTCTACTATGAAGAACCGGTAAGAAACTGAGACGATACTCTTTTCCATCTATTAAATATACTTTTGATTAAATACAATCAAATTAATATACTATATAACGCATGAAAATCGACGATTACGAACTCAACGCTTTTCTATTTAAATATATATTTTACTCCTACTTTAATTAAATACTCTTTCATGAATGTGAGATTTAAATTTCATAATTGGAAAAACTAATTTTACATGCTGGATTTTAATAAAACAGTTGTCTCTGCAACATCAATTCATTCTTGGGGTAGAAATGAATGTCAAGAAGAAACTTCGGTATTACAAGTACATCATTACTTCTCGTGCCTCGTCATTTATCGAGGAATGCCAGATTTATATCTGAAATACTACGAGGCCATAATCATGGATTGAACGCAATGAAATCGCTTCTGAGACACGTTCGCAGTCCGTCAGCGACATGCAAGCCGGTGTTACTATGACAAAATGGAATAGTTAATTTTAAACTGGAATAGTTTTGTATGATTTACTGTACTTATGTAACAGACAACAATAAAAAGGCATATTTATATTTTATTATGACCAATTATGACTGTTATTCTAAGTATTTACATAATATCTACAATATGGTTTTATTCTTAAGTATGATATACGTTACTGGTCAATATTCAGGTAGGTATATATTCAGTTTCGGGTTTCAATGATAAACATGGGATGTAAAAACATTGAACAAGTAAAAGATTGATAATCTGTGTTGAAAGTTTGGATAAGATGGTAATGATTGTATGAAATTGTGATTAAATATTACATCAGTAGATATAGTAGATATATATTACATAAAATATAATTAAATTTTAATGACTATACCTTTAAGAAATCCAAAAAGTATTTAATTCGGCATGAAAGAGAAGATTAATTGAATTGAACTTAACAAATTAAAAATACTTGAATCAGCATTGAGTATTCAAAAACGTTTATTAAATTCTGCATTACTATATCATCAACTTAGAACTTACTAGGCCAGGTCACCTTTATTTGGGCACTACGCATGGAAAATTCAATCGACGTCAATTCTCCCTGGGAATGATTTTCTCTTTGGTTCTCTGTTTGCTATGATGATGATTTTTTTTGTTTTTTATGTCTTTTTCGTGATACATTTTTGTTTCATCTAGTTTCGAATTACAACGATTCTAAAAAAGTTTTACTTCAAAAGCTTTAATCGGCACGCACATACGAGAGTCTCTATGTATGTGTCACATATATGTAAGTTTACGCACTCGCTTATCATCTCACAAAGGTTTCGTTAAAGATAGCTACACTTCAGATTCCGGCCACTACGGCTGAAATTCGGACATAATTATATTATAATGATAATAATGTATACAATACGTATACAAACACACACATACAGTGGTTTTCGTTGCTGTCTTACTTTTTCATAATACGCATTAAGAGCAAATATTACTTCAATCTTATAAAATATCATTCTTAAAATTAAAATATATAAGTAAAAATACAAAAAAAAATGATTTTATTAATATCAAATACAACTAGAATTACAAGAACATTATTAAATTAATTTATTGCTTCATTTTGCTGACGGTACACCTTGTGCATGAGCATCAGAGCTTTAGTTCAGCGCGTGCGTTTGTCACCGTGAAATTATCGCACTCTTGCTTTCTCGTGACGTGATGTCCTTTCGCTTTAATTGCTATGGATCATTATTGTCATTGTCGAGGTGACTGACCTGCGCAATGTCATTGCATTCCGTTACAACCGGTAGGTATTTGAACGCATTGAATTATTATAATATGTAAAATATTTGATGTGTTTTGAATATTGTAGGTAAATAGGAACGTCAATGTCGGTCAAATTTGGAATATGTAATTAATTAAATTCGTAAAAATAACTTATAACTATTTATCATAATGTTTAAGTATACTTAACGCAAAATAATTGTAATTTATGTCAAATAGTAAATAGTATTATTTAAAGAGGAGATGTTTTTTTTAACAGAGTTTTATCCGCTTGACTTGGTGTATCGATCTAACGGAATATTTTAATGTGATTTTCTCCATTTCCAAGACGTCTGATAAAATTAAAAATGGCACACTATTACTGATAACATAAAATTTGATCTAGTATTCTACTATCTTCAAGGATCGCCATTTCACAAAATAAAAAATGTTGGTACCTATTGCAGGTTACCTACCTACTAGTAAGGTAAAAGGTAACCTTATTTCGCTAAATTCCTTTACTTGTTTTTTGTTTTTTTTTTGTTTATGCTATAAGGTATGAGAATGTAATGCCTAACTGCAATTATACTTATCTCAATATACATTAAACTTATACAAGAGGTTGCAGCGCATTTAACGTTCCGGAGGTTTCGGTATACGAGAAACAATTTTTACAGCGTATTAAATTTAGGCCATTGCCTTATAATAATTGTCAAAAAATATGTATAATACAAATTTAGTTTTTAGTATCATAAGTATTTTGAGTCAATTCCTTTATCAATATTTATCTGAATCGAATTGAACTTATCATCAACATTATCGGTATACATTTCAGTCGAGAAACTTGTACTAAATCAATAATTAACGTTTCAATAGACCGAAAACCATTCTACTGCCAAACGGTTCAACAGCTAATAATATTAATTCAACCAATACATAACTCACTCGTCAGAACACAAAGCGATAAAATATTTAATCAAATATGGTTATTGGTTACAGCTGTTGCAATTTAAAATTTTCAGAAACCATAGTGAGATGCCTATGTACTCATGGAAAGCTTGTCAGTTTGAATATTGAACAGGGAAGCTTGAACCTCGAAATCGAGCTGACATATTCCAGTGATTAGAACTGGTGAATCTTAGCTGAAGGTTGTGTACTCAGACCTGAAAACCACTGCTTAGTTTTCATGTTTTGTCTTTATAATTAATTTTTTATACGATGGAAGCAAATAGTACGTTTTGGATTTATTCTAAAAATGCATTCCAGCCTTATTATACAAGAAAGGAAAGAAGCCAGTGGCACAGCAATGGAAAATTTACAGGTTACTTTTACTTTCATCTATTTATTATCTTATATAATAGAATATAGAGTCTAAAATTCATTAATTAATGAATGTTCTTATATTATAGTTTTTATCTCTTGTCTCTATCTATTTCTGCACTTACCTGTTTTCGTTCTAAGCTTCTATCACCAAAGGTTGTCTATGAGAAATCGCTATAAGCGATAAGATCGCCTTTGCACACCATTTGGTTTCTCTTATGTATTCATGTGTTGTGCAATAAATTATTTTAAATAAATAAATAAATAGACCCTTTTATACATTCATATCGAATGTATGAATTGTCGTTGTTCTAGTGGCTAGATTCCACCAGATGTTAAGTGGTCACCATTGTCCATAGACAATGGCGCTGTAAAAATAATAACCATTCCTTACAATGCCAATGCACCACCAGGCACAGGGGACGTAACATCTTACTTCCCAGGGTTAGTGGCGCATTGGTGATGTAAGGAATGGTTAATATTTCTTACAACGCCATTGTCTATGGAAGGTGGTGAACCTTTATCATCAGGTGGCCCATTTGCTGGTCCAACTGCCGATATCATAAAAAAAAAAATTGGTTATGTCGAACGTTCTTTACTTGAACCAAGTACAGGTCATTTATAGTGCCGATAAAGATTTTCCTCTTCCTCGATCCGTGACGTAAGCGTTGCCTAGTTAATCAACTCATTGATTCAGTGATTCATTAATTGTAAGATAGAATTAATTAGCATAAATAATTTCATTTATATTACTTCCATTTAAATAAACCTGTGACGTGGTTTGGATCAATAAAGTAACGAAGAAGAAAATTTTTAAAACATCACACAGGAAATAGTCTGTCTGGTATATAATACATAGGCCGCGCATGCGTCGTTTGTCACATTTATTTACGAAAATATATAAAGAGTAACACGCTTAAAAGTAAAAGACAGTAATCTCACAGCTGAATAAAGTACACCTCTCATCTTGAGGAGAAATCACGCAGGGTTTTACGAAGAGCAATACATACCACATTTTTTTTTAGATATAAACCAACTTAGGTATTTATACTGGACTTGCTTAAATAATCTATTAAATGAGTGATTATAAAAGCATTATAAACGAAAATTATTATTTTGGGTAGATTTGTAGACATTAAATAAATTATTATTTATAATCATCATCATATCATTTAATTGTTTAATGAATTATTATTTATAAAATAAATAATTATAACGAAATCTTAGATGACAATAATTAATTACTCTTCTAATAATTACACAGATTTTATCAAAGTGTGCATTATATAACTTTCTACACAAGTTATGCCTTATAAATTTTATGATTTCTGCAAAAATTATATGCATTTTTAGCTTTACCTTTTAAATTTACCTGATGTCATATAGGTACTTGAGTGTACAACAAAAATATATCTATTATAAAAGTTTTAAATCGTAAATGTATCCGTGGGCGTGTTATAACTGTTATACTTATAGAAACGACCTTAACGACATTTTATCGATAAAATGACAGAAACTGATACTGCTGAATGTATAGACTCTACCGGGACTAGTCCGCAAGAAAGTTATCTACATAAATCATATTACATATTGTCAATTTTTTACCAAAGTTGTGCTTTGTTTGTGTTTGAAACGAGCTCGGCAGCGAAAGAAAACATCATGATGCAACTTCAATGTTGTGTTAGATTGTCTTATCTAGTAGCTCTATACGAGGCAGCTAATCCCGCGATCCTTGGTGGATCCGAAGAGTTTTGTGTCGATAAATTCTTAGTAACAGTCCTGGAGTCTGAAAGTTGGAAGTTTACACTCTCGTGTTTCGGTAAGCACGTAAAGCCGTTGGTCTTGCGCCTGAATACTTTCTGGTGGTATTGAAAGTGCAGTCCCATCGGATTACGATAATAAGGATAGAGCATGTATTTGCACACACACTCGTGAATTATAATATGTC
The DNA here is from genome assembly GCF_905147765.1 of Vanessa atalanta. NCBI lineage: Eukaryota > Metazoa > Arthropoda > Insecta > Lepidoptera > Nymphalidae > Vanessa > Vanessa atalanta. The sequence goes on along the minus strand of NC_061894.1, from coordinate 4,017,271 downwards.
CTGGGTAGCTGGCTGGTCTCCTTTAAGATTTACTGCTGTGGCCAAAATCGACCAGGACATCAACCTCATATTGTTTCGGATGAAATTTTACTCCACGCGTATACATCAAGCCGCATCAAATAGCGTGGAGGGAGAGTGGAGAAATACTTCTAACCTTTGTCCAGCAGTAAGGTTGTATTTTTTTATGTTATATGTGGTAAACGAACAGGAGGATCACCTGATGGAAAGTGACTACCACCGCCCATGGACATCTGCACTGGGGGGCTTGCAGGTGCATTGCCGGCCTTTAAGGAAGGAGTAAGAGCTTTTCTTGAAGGTTCCCAAGTCGTATCGTTTCGGAAAAATCGCCGGCGAAAGTACCTGTATATACACAGGATGGTACGTTTTAAATCATCATCTACAATTAAAAATATTTATCATTATTTCGAGAATATATTTTAGTGATGTGTAAGGTTCGTTGTATTTGTGCTAAGTCACAAACGCCAATCAAGATGTTATCTGGGGCGTGTTCGTTTCACACTCGTCTCCATCGAGCGCGTCTGATTGTTGAAAGGTTGCGAAAGTAACATTACTGCGTTATTGTCGATGGCATTTATTCTCTTTCTCGGAACAAGTGTATCCGTATGTATATATCGTACGTTGAACTCTTCAATTTCATTATACAAAGGGATTTTTAAGGTTTTACGTGTCGAGGAAGTTGATTATTTACATGGAAACTATAAATGAAAATAGTTTCGCTTTTTTTTGACGTAATTTATGGGTGTTTGGCTACCGACTGTTCTATCTACCAGGGCCGGAGTGTAAGTTTAGGGGGCCCTGGGCTAACAGTACTTAGGGCTCACCTAAGACATATCTGAACGTGCAGTACTGTTTGATTAATTGCAGGACTCGCAGGGCTGCAAACCATACGATCTGTTTAATTTTATAAAGTTATGGATTCTTTCGCATTATCGTCTATTTTTGACTTCAACTTGACTTAACTGGGGCACCCTTGAATCCATAGGGCCTTGGGCTGAAGCCCAAAAAGCCATATGGTAGATCCGGCCCTGCTATCTCCAATTTTTTTTAATATTAACTGTTTCGTAGGTATTGGATTTGTCATAAGAGAGTGCACCTGTATTTGCACAAACTTATTGCGTTTTTATTTCGCTTACGCAGTTAACTAGTCTCTATTGAGATTCGAGTCTGAAATTGCCAGGAGAAGTCTGCCATTTTGTTTATCATTTTGTTCGATTAAATTAAATGTGGCTCAATGTGCAACCGACCATTTACGTAAACAGCAAGTTATACTTCTCCCATTGTCTATGGCTGAAGGTGACAACTTACCAACAGATGGTCAATATGGTTATCTGCGTTTCTAGATCAGAGAAATATACATAAATAAAATGCTAAATATAGATAAATGCTATTCCATATAAATAACATAAAACCTACACGGCATGTTCCATACTACAAATTATAAAACATTGGAACATAAGAATTAATAACATTAAGTGCTTAAATATATACAAATATGAATTACAAATAGTTACTATATAGATCTTGACCGCGTCGAATGCTGGCAAGAATGCTAGCAGCATTTCCCCGTTGAATCGCAATTCCGATCCTCTGGGCTAAAAACGAACCAGCCCTCCTGTCACCAGTAGAGGCATACTTGAGTTACTAAAGGTACTAAAGGTATTTTATAAATAAATAAGTACTTAATAAACATATGAATGCTAGGTATAAACATTATTAATACCTACTTTTATTTATATATTATTAATTCCGATTAGTTACGATGTATGAGTTACGATTATTATACATCAGAAAGGGCTTTTGTTATATTTATTTCTCTAGAATTTTCATTCAAGCATTTCTTCCACTGTAAGTGGAAGGACTACTTTTACTACTGACTGAGTGCCAGACATTCCTCTAACACTAATAGTGACTATTCTCTCCGTCATGGTGGGATTTGTACTAAACGTTTACGCTCACTCCCATTGAATTTGCATGTGCTTAATTTGTGTTTATAATTTATCTCGTGCTCGGCGTTGAAGGAAAATATCATGAGGAAACCTGCACATGTCTAATTTTCAACGAAATCCTGCCACATTTGTATCCTTCTTCTTCTCAAAGAGAGAGGAGGCCTTAGGCCAGCAGTGGGAAATTTTCAGGCTGTTAATGTGTAATGCGTGTTTACGCTCACTAATTTCCCCCTCTTATTGAACTCTATTAACTATGGAATTAATGTTGAACATAACAAGATACCTGGACTGACGCTGGTTATCTGGATACTGGGGCAGTCCTTATATTGTGGGACTGATTGTACTCTTTATTGGTATGTTTGAAAAACAGTATTAAAGGCCTCGCCAGTAAAAGCTGAAGAGAGTAAGGCTTTTTTTACCTCAGATTCCAAATTACACCCTTATATTTAAAACAGAGTTAGAAGTAACAGTGCTATAGAAAACCTAGAAGATAAAACAGGGGCGAATTCTACTAACATGATATGTTCCCATACATATCTTAAGCTTAATCGTAACTGAGGGCAATTCTACTTTATTTATACCGTTATGATTGTATCCCGATTATATTCCGATTCAACTTTGAACGAACCGCAACTGTATTGTGTTAGTTGAATAGGAAAATGGCTGAACGGCAAAGATTTCGTTTTAATTCGATTGCGTTTAATTGTCAATTTGGTAGTGGACTTGGCGCCCTGACCATCTTTTTGTCTTCATTGGTGATATGACTGGCTCATTTTACTTCAAGATATGCAGGATGCGACTGAAAATGCATTTCATGGGAGTCATGATTTGTACGGCAGTTATTTTATGTTTAAATTTGGAAAATACAAAGGATTTCGAAAAAATTGTTTTCTATTAGATGAACAAAGCAGAACAGCTAATTATTTTGTATCTAACTGATGAAAATGTGATGTTAATACGTGATTTCAAAAAATAGTCATTATATACAAAAATACGTTAATATATAGGTATCTACTTGGCGGTGGGGCCTTGTGCAATTCGGTAAGATTGTTGGCGTATACGTTTATATGTAAGAAATGGTTTAAATTTCATACAATGTTTTGGCATCAGACATTGGTCTATTGGATTTGACCTATTTGGCAATCAGCCTACCAATACCGTAAAAATAATA